>NW_027018160.1:0-67662 GCF_032854445.1 Liolophura sinensis | reverse complement strand
ACATAGTAAATGTAGCCGAATTTAATTAGCAAAAAGCCCAAGCAAAAATCCAAAAGTGGTAAAACTGTTCCAATGCTGCTGGTAAGAGGCTAATCCGACGGTATTTTGTGACGAGAAATCGAATGGTGCAAACCGCGTTGCTCTCCCACCAACACTTATGGCTGTAGCTACAATTGAATGAGCATTTATGTGAAAATCACGTGCCTAACAACGGCTCTTACTCCATGGAAACCAAGGAAATTTGCAATTTTTCAACAGCTGGAGATGCCTGGCCCAATTGCGCATCTTTTGGCACCTTATTGATGTGGGTCAGTGTTTAATTGTACTTTTTACAGCAGACTGTATCAAGTACCTTGTGTTTTTTATATACAAATGGTGTGGTTTTTCAAACATGTAGATTAAGACATTGAGTTTGTCTTCGACTTAGAAGTAAGACAATTGCTGGATGAGTTAAATGGGCTTGGCCCAAAGATTTGACGTCTTCTGGGCTACCGAAGGGCACATAACTTATAATCAAAAGTTGAATATAGTAATGACCAGTCGCGATATTACATAGTAAATGTAGCCGAATTGAATTAGCAAAAAGCCCAAGCAAAAATCCAAAAGTGGAAAAACTGTTCCAATTCTGCTGGTAAGAGGCTAATCCGACGTATTTTGTGACGAGAAATCGAATGGTGCAAACCGCGTTGCTCTCCGACCAATACTTTTGGCTGTAGCGACAATTGAATGAGCATTTATGTGAAAATCACGTGCCTAACAACGGCTCTTACTCCATGGAAAACCAAGGAAATTTGCAATTTTTCAACAGCTGGAGATGCCTGGCCCAATTGCGCATCTTTTGGCACCTTATTGATGTGGGTCAGTGTTTAATTGTACTTTTTACAGCAGACTGTATCAAGTCCTTGTGTTTTTTATATACAAATGGTGTGGTTTTTCAACATGTAGATAAAGACATTGAGTTTGTCTTCGACTTAGAAGTAAGACAATTGCTGGATGAGTTAAATGGGCTTGGCCAAAGATTTGACGTCTTCTGGGCTACCGAAGGGCACATAACTTATAATCAAAAGTTGAATATAGTAATGACCAGTCGCGATATTACATAGTAAATGTAGCCTAATTTAATTAGCAAAAAGCCCAAGCAAAAATCCAAAAGTGGAAAAACTGCTCCAATGCTGCTGGTAAGAGGCTAATCCGACGTATTTTTGTGACGAGAAATCGAATGGTGCAAACCGCGTTGCTCTCCGACCAATACTTTTGGCTGTAGCGACAATTGAATGAGCATTTATGTGAAAATCATGTGCCTAACAACGGCTCTTACTCCATGGAAACCAAGGAAATTTGCAATTTTTCAACAGCTGGAGATGCCTGGGCCCAATTGCGCATCTTTTGGCACCTTATTGATGTGGGTCAGTGTTTAATTGTACTTTTTACAGCAGACTGTATCAAGTACCTTGTGTTTTTTATATACAAAATGGTGTGGTTTTTCAACATGTAGATAAAGACATTGAGTTTGTCTTCGACTTAGAAGTAAGACAATTGCTGGATGAGTTAAATGGGCTTTGGCCCAAAGATTTGACGTCTTCTGGGCTACCGAAGGGCACATAACTTATAATCAAAAGTTGAATATAGTAATGACCAGTCGCGATATTACATAGTAAATGTAGCCGAATTGAATTAGCAAAAAGCCCAGGCAAAAATCCAAAAGTGGAAAAACTGTTCCAATTCTGCTGGTAAGAGGCTAATCCGACGTATTTTGTGACGAGAAATCGAATGGTGCAAACCGCGTTGCTCTCCGACCAATACTTTTGGCTGTAGCGACAATTGAATGAGCATTTATGTGAAAATCACGTGCCTAACAACGGCTCTTACTCCATGGAAAACCAAGGAAATTTGCAATTTTTCAACAGCTGGAGATGCCTGGGCCCAATTGCGCATCTTTTGGCACCTTATTGATGTGGGTCAGTGTTCAATTGTACTTTTTACAGCAGACTGTATCAAGTACCTTGTGTTTTTTATATACAAATGGTGTGGTTTTTCAACATGTAGATAAAGACATTGAGTTTGTCTTCGACTTAGAAGTAAGACAATTGCTGGATGAGTTAAATGGGCTTGGCCCAAAGATTTTGACGTCTTCTGGGCTACCGAAGGGCACATAACTTATAATCAAAAGTTGAATATAGTAATGACCAGTCGCGATATTACATAGTAAATGTAGCCGAATTGAATTAGCAAAAAGGCCCAAGCAAAAATCCAAAAGTGGAAAAACTGTTCCAATGCTGCTGGTAAGAGGCTAATCCGACGTATTTTGTGACGAGAAATCGAATGGTGCAAACCGCGTTGCTCTCCGACCAATACTTTTGGCTGTAGCGACAATTGAATGAGCATTATGTAAAAATCACGTGCCTAACACGGCTCTTACTCCATGGAAACCAAGGAAATTTGCAATTTTTCAACAGCTGGAGATGCCTGGCCCAATTGCGCATCTTTTGGCACCTTATTGATGTGGGTCAGTGTTTAATTGTACTTTTTACAGCAGACTGTATCAAATACCTTGTGTTTTTTGTATACAAATGGTGTGGTTTTTCAACATGTAGATAAAGACATTGAGTTTGTCTTCGACTTAGAAGTAAGACAATTGCTGGGTGAGATAAATGGGCTTGGCCCAAAGATTTGACGTCTTCTGGGCTAACCGAAGGGCACATAACTTATAATCAAAAGTTGAATATAGTAATGACCAGTCGCGATATTACATAGTAAATGTAGCCGATTTCAATTAGCAAAAAGCCCAAGCAAAAATCCAAAAGTGGAAAAACTGTTCCAATTCTGCTGGTAAGAGGCTAATCCGACGTATTTTGTGACGAGAAATCGAATGGTGCAAAACCGCGTTGCTCTCCGACCAATACTTTTGGCTGTAGCGACAATTAAATGAGCATTTATGTAAAAAATCACGTGCCTAACAACGGCTCTTACTCCATGGAAACCAAGGAAATTTGCAATTTTTCAACAGCTGGAGATGCCTGGCCCAATTGCGCATTTTTTGGCACCTTATTGATGTGGGTCAGTGTTTAATTGTACTTTTTACAGCAGACTGTATCAAATACCTTGTGTTTTTTATATACAAATGGTGTGGTTTTTCAACATGTAGATAAAGACATTGAGTTTGTCTTCGACTTAGAAGTAAGACAATTGCTGGGTGAGATAAATGGGCTTGGCCCAAAGATTTGACGTCTTCTGGGCTACCGAAGGGCACATAACTTATAATCAAAAGTTGAATATAGTAATGACCAGTCGCGATATTACATAGTAAATGTAGCCTAATTTAATTAGCAAAAAGCCCAAGCAAAAATCCAAAAGTCGGAAAAACTGTTCCAATGCTGCTGGTAAGAGGCTAATCCGACGTATTTTGTGACGAGAAATCGAATGGTGCAAACCGCGTTGCTCTCCGACCAATACTTTTGGCTGTAGCGACAATTGAATGAGCATTTATGTGAAAATCCACGTGCCTAACAACGGCTCTTACTCCATGGAAACCAAGGAAATTTGCAATTTTTCAACAGCTGGAGATGCCTGGCCCAATTGCGCATCTTTTGGCACCTTATTGATGTGGGTCAGTGTTTAATTGTACTTTTTACAGCAGACTGTATCAAGTACCTTGTGTTTTTTATATACAAATGGTATGGTTTTTCAACATGTAGATAAAGACATTGAGTTTGTCTTCGACTTAGAAGTAAGACAATTGCTGGATGAGTTAAATGGGCTTGGCCCAAAGATTTGACGTCTTCTGGGCTACCGAAGGGCACATAACTTATAATCAAAAGTTGAATATAGTAATGACCAGTCGCGATATTACATAGTAAATGTAGCCGAATTTAATTAGCAAAAATCCCGGGCAAAAATCCAAAAGTGGAAAAACTGTTCCAATGCTGCTGGTAAGAGGCTATCCGACGTATTTTGTGACGAGAAATCGAATGGTGCAAACCGCGTTGCTCTCCGCCCAATACTTTTGGCTGTAGCGACAATTGAATGAGCATTTATGTGAAAATCACGTGCCCAGCAACGGCTCTTACTCCATGGAAACCAAGGAAATTTGCAATTTTTCAACAGCTGGAGATGCCTGGCCCCAATTGCGCATCTTTTGGCACCTTATTGATGTGGGTCAGTGTTTAATTGTACTTTTTACAGCAGACTGTATCAAGTACCTTGTGTTTTTTATATACAAATGGTGTGGTTTTTCAACATGTAGATAAAGACATTGAGTTTGTCTTCGACTTAGAAGTAAGACAATTGCTGGATGAGTTAAATTGGGGCTTGGCCCAAAGATTTGACGTCTTCTGGCTACCGAAGGGCACATAACTTATAATCAAAAGTTGAATATAGTAATGACCAGTCGCGATATTACATAGTAAATGTAGCCGAATTGAATTAGCAAAAATCCCAAGCAAAAATCCAAAAGTGGTAAAACTGCTCCAATGCTGCTGGTAAGAGGCTAATCCGACCTATTTTGTGGACGAGAAATCGAATGGTGCAAACCGCGTTGCTCTCCGACCAATACTTTTGGCTGTAGCGACAATTGAATGAGCATTTATGTGAAAATCACGTGCCTAACAACGGCTCTTACTCCATGGAAACCAAGGAAATTTGCAATTTTTCAACAGCTGGAGATGCCTGGCCCAATTGCGCATCTTTTGGCACCTTATTGATGTGGGTCAGTGTTAATTGTACTTTTTACAGCAGACTGTATCAAATACCTTGTGTTTTTTATATACAAATGGTGTGGTTTTTCAACATGTAGATAAAGAACATTGAGTTTGTCTTCGACTTAGAAGTAAGACAATTGCTGGATGAGTTAAATGGGCTTGGCCCAAAGATTTGACGTCTTCTGGGCTACCGAAGGGCACATAACTTATAATCAAAAAGTTGGAATATAGTAATGACCCAGTCGCGATATTACATAGTAAATGTAGCCGAATTTAATTAGCAAAAAGCCCAAGCAAAAATCCAAAAGTGGTAAAACTGTTCCAATGCTGCTGGTAAGAGGCTAATCCGACGTATTTTTGTGACGAGAAATCGAATGGTGCAAACCGCGTTGCTCTCCCACCAACACTTATGGCTGTAGCTACAATTGAATGAGCATTTATGTGAAAATCACGTGCCTAACAACGGCTCTTACTCCATGGAAACAAGGAAATTTGCAATTTTTCAACAGCTGGAGATGCCTGGCCCAATTGCGCATCTTTTGGCACCTTATTGATGTGGGTCAGTGTTTAATTGTACTTTTTACAGCAGACTGTATCAAATACCTTGTGTTTTTTATATACAAATGGTGTGGTTTTTCACATGTAGATAAAGACATTGAGTTTGTCTTCGACTTAGAAGTAAGACAATTGCTGGATGAGTTAAATGGGCTTGGCCCAAAGATTTGACGTCTTCTGGGCTACCGAAGGGCACATAACTTATAATCAAAAGTTGAATATAGTAATGACCAGGTCGCGATATTACATAGTAAATGTAGCCCGAATTTAATTAGCAAAAGCCCAAGCAAAAATCCAAAAGTGGTAAAACTGTTCCAATGCTGCTGGTAAGAGGCTAATCCGACGTATTTTGTGACGAGAAATCGAATGGTGCAAACCGCGTTGCTCTCCCACCAACACTTATGGCTGTAGCTACAATTGAATGAGCATTTATGTGAAAATCACGTGCCTAACAACGGCTCTTACTCCATGGAAACCAAGGAAATTTGCAATTTTTCAACAGCTGGAGATGCCTGGCCCAATTGCGCATCTTTTGGCACCTTATTGATGTGGGTCAGTGTTTAATTGTACTTTTTACAGCAGACTGTATCAAGTACCTTGTGTTTTTTATATACAAATGGTGTGGTTTTTCAACATGTAGATTAGACATTGAGTTTGTCTTCGACTTAGAAGTAAGACAATTGCTGGATGAGTTAAATGGGCTTGGCCAAAGATTTGACGTCTTCTGGGCTACCGAAGGGCACATAACTTATAATCAAAAGTTGAATATAGTAATGACCAGTCGCGATATTACATAGTAAATGTAGCCGAATTGAATTAGCAAAAAGCCCAAGCAAAATCCAAAAGTGGAAAAACTGTTCCAATTCTGCTGGTAAGAGGCTAATCCGACGTATTTTGTGACGAGAAATCGAATGGTGCAAACCGCGTTGCTCTCCGACCAATACTTTTGGCTGTAGCGACAATTGAATGAGCATTTATGTGAAAATCACGTGCCTAACAACGCTCTTACTCCATGGAAACCAAGGAAATTTGCAATTTTTCAACAGCTGGAGATGCCTGGCCCAATTGCGCATCTTTTGGCACCTTATTGATGTGGGTCAGTGTTTAATTGTACTTTTTACAGCAGACTGTATCAAGTACCTTGTGTTTTTTATATACAAATGGTGTGGTTTTTCAACATGTAGATAAAGACATTGAGTTTGTCTTCGACTTAGAAGTAAGACAATTGCTGGATGAGTTAAATGGCTTGGCCCAAAGATTTGACGTCTTCTGGGCTACCGAAGGGCACATAACTTATAATCAAAAGTTGAATATAGTAATGACCAGTCGCGATATTACATAGTAAATGTAGCCTAATTTAATTAGCAAAAAGCCCAAGCAAAAATCCAAAAGTGGAAAAACTGCTCCAATGCTGCTGGTAAGAGGCTAATCCGACGTATTTTGTGACGAGAATCGAATGGTGCAAACCGCGTTGCTCTCCGACCAATACTTTTGGCTGTAGCGACAATTGAATGAGCATTTATGTGAAATCATGTGCCTAACAACGGCTCTTACTCCATGGAAACCAAGGAAATTTGCAATTTTTCAACAGCTGGAGATGCCTGGCCCAATTGCGCATCTTTTGGCACCTTATTGATGTGGGTCAGTGTTTAATTGTACTTTTTACAGCAGACTGTATCAAGTACCTTGTGTTTTTTATATACAAATGGTGTGGTTTTTCAACATGTAGATAAAGACATTGAGTTTGTCTTCGACTTAGAAGTAAGACAATTGCTGGATGAGTTAAATGGGCTTGCCCAAAGATTTGACGTCTTCTGGGCTACCGAAGGGCACATAACTTATAATCAAAAGTTGAATATAGTAATGACCAGTCGCGATATTACATAGTAAATGTAGCCGAATTGAATTAGCAAAAAGCCCAGGCAAAAATCCAAAAGTGGAAAAACTGTTCCAATTCTGCTGGTAAGAGGCTAATCCGACGTATTTTGTGACGAGAAATCGAATGGTGCAACCGCGTTGCTCTCCGACCAATACTTTTGGCTGTAGCGACAATTGAATGAGCATTTATGTGAAAATCACGTGCCTAACAACGGCTCTTACTCCATGGAAACCAAGGAAATTTGCAATTTTTCAACAGCTGGAGATGCCTGGCCCAATTGCGCATCTTTTGGCACCTTATTGATGTGGGTCAGTGTTCAATTGTACTTTTTACAGCAGACTGTATCAAGTACCTTGTGTTTTTTATATACAAATGGTGTGGTTTTTCAACATGTAGATAAAGACATTGAGTTTGTCTTCGACTTAGAAGTAAGACAATTGCTGGATGAGTTAAATGGGCTTGGCCCAAAGATTTGACGTCTTCTGGGCTACCGAAGGGCACATAACTTATAATCAAAAGTTGAATATAGTAATGACCAGTCGCGATATTACATAGTAAATGTAGCCGAATTGAATTAGCAAAAAGCCCAAGCAAAAATCCAAAAAGTGGAAAAACTGTTCCAATGCTGCTGGTAGAGGTAATCCGACGTATTTTGTGACGAGAAATCGAATGGTGCAAACCGCGTTGCTCTCCGACCAATACTTTTGGCTGTAGCGACAATTGAATGAGCATTTATGTAAAAATCACGTGCCTAACAACGGCTCTTACTCCATGGAAACCAAGGAAATTTGCAATTTTTCAACAGCTGGAGATGCCTGGCCCAATTGCGCATCTTTTGGCACCTTATTGATGTGGGTCAGTGTTTAATTGTACTTTTTACAGCAGACTGTATCAAATACCTTGTGTTTTTTGTATACAAATGGTGTGGTTTTTCAACATGTAGATAAAGACATTGAGTTTGTCTTCGACTTAGAAGTAAGACAATTGCTGGGTGAGATAAATGGGCTTGGCCCAAAGATTTGACGTCTTCTGGGCTACCGAAGGGCACATAACTTATAATCAAAAGTTGAATATAGTAATGACCAGTCGCGATATTACATAGTAAATGTAGCCTAATTTAATTAGCAAAAAGCCCAAGCAAAAATCCAAAAGTGGAAAAACTGTTCCAATGCTGCTGGTAAGAGGCTAATCCGACGTATTTTGTGACGAGAAATCGAATGGTGCAAACCGCGTTGCTCTCCGACCAATACTTTTGGCTGTAGCGACAATTGAATGAGCATTTATGTGAAAATCACGTGCCTAACAACGGCTCTTACTCCATGGAAACCAAGGAAATTTGCAATTTTTCAACAGCTGGAGATGCCTGGCCCAATTGCGCATCTTTTGGCACCTTATTGATGTGGGTCAGTGTTTAATTGTACTTTTTACAGCAGACTGTATCAAGTACCTTCTTGTTTTTATATACAAATGGTGTGGTTTTTCAACATGTAGATAAAGACATTGAGTTTGTCTTCGACTTAGAAGTAAGACAATTGCTGGATGAGTTAAATGGGCTTGGCCCAAAGATTTGACGTCTTCTGGGCTACCGAAGGGCACATAACTTATAATCAAAAGTTGAATATAGTAATGACCAGTCGCGATATTACATAGTAAATGTAGCCGAATTTAATTAGCAAAAAGCCTAAGCAAAAATCCAAAAGTGGAAAAACTGTTCCAATGCTGCTGGTAAGAGGCTAATCCGACGTATTTTGTGACGAGAAATCGAATGGTGCAAACCGCGTTGCTCTCCCACCAACACTTATGGCTGTAGCTACAATTGAATGAGCATTTATGTGAAAATCACGTGCCTAACAACGGCTCTTACTCCATGGAAACCAAGGAAATTTGCAATTTTTCAACAGCTGGAGATGCCTGGCCCAATTGCGCATCTTTTGGCACCTTATTGATGTGGGTCAGTGTTTAATTGTACTTTTTACAGCAGACTGTATCAAGTACCTTGTGTTTTTTATATACAAATGGTGTGGTTTTTCAACATGTAGATAAAGACATTGAGTTTGTCTTCGACTTAGAAGTAAGACAATTGCTGGATGAGTTAAATGGGCTTGGCCCAAAGATTTGACGTCTTCTGGGCTACCGAACGGCACATAACTTATAATCAAAAGTTGAATATAGTAATGACCAGTCGCGATATTACATAGTAAATGTAGCCGAATTTAATTAGCAAAAATCCCAGGCAAAAATCCAGAAGTGGCAAACCTGTTCCAATGCTGCTTGTAAGAGGCTAATCCGACGTATTTTGTGACGAGAAATCGAATGGTGCAAACCGCGTTGCTCTCCGACCAATACTTTTGGCTGTAGCGACAATTGAATGAGCATTTATGTGAAAATCACGTGCCCAGCAACGGCTCTTACTCCATGGAAACCAAGGAAATTTGCAATTTTTCAACAGCTGGAGATGCCTGGCCCAATTGCGCATCTTTTGGCACCTTATTGATGTGGGTCAGTGTTTAATTGTACTTTTTACAGCAGACTGTATCAAGTACCTTGTGTTTTTTTTATACAAATGGTGTGGTTTTTCAACATGTAGATAAAGACATTGAGTTTGTCTTCGACTTAGAAGTAAGACAATTGCTGGATGAGTTAAATGGGCTTGGCCCAAAGATTTGACGTCTTCTGGGCTACCGAAGGGCACATAACTTATAATCAAAAGTTGAATATAGTAATGACCAGTCGCGATATTACATAGTAAATGTAGCCGAATTTAATTAGCAAAAAGCCCAAGCAAAAATCCAAAAGTGGTAAAACTGCTCCAATGCTGCTGGTAAGAGGCTAATCCGACGTATTTTGTGACGAGAAATCGAATGGTGCAAACCGCGTTGCTCTCCCACCAACACTTATGGCTGTAGCTACAATTGAATGAGCATTTATGTGAAAATCACGTGCCTAACAACGGCTCTTACTCCATGGAAACCAAGGAAATTTGCAATTTTTCAACAGCTGGAGATGCCTGGCCCAATTGCGCATCTTTTGGCACCTTATTGATGTGGGTCAGTGTTTAATTGTACTTTTTACAGCAGACTGTATCAAGTACCTTGTGTTTTTTATATACAAATGGTGTGGTTTTTCAACATGTAGATAAAGACATTGAGTTTGTCTTCGACTTAGAAGTAAAACAATTGCTGGATGAGTTAAATGGGCTTGGCCCAAAGATTTGACGTCTTCTGGGCTACCGAACGGCACATAACTTATAATCAAAAGTTGAATATAGTAATGACCAGTCGCGATATTACATAGTAAATGTAGCCGAATTTAATTAGCAAAAATCCCAGGCAAAAATCCAGAAGTGGCAAAACTGTTCCAATGCTGCTTGTAAGAGGCTAATCCGACGTATTTTGTGACGAGAAATCGAATGGTGCAAACCGCGTTGCTCTCCGACCAATACTTTTGGCTGTAGCGACAATTGAATGAGCATTTATGTGAAAATCACGTGCCCAGCAACGGCTCTTACTCCATGGAAACCAAGGAAATTTGCAATTTTTCAACAGCTGGAGATGCCTGGCCCAATTGCGCATCTTTTGGCACCTTATTGATGTGGGTCAGTGTTTAATTGTACTTTTTACAGCAGACTGTATCAAGTACCTTGTGTTTTTTATATACAAATGGTGTGGTTTTTCAACATGTAGATAAAGACATTGAGTTTGTCTTCGACTTAGAAGTAAGACAATTGCTGGATGAGTTAAATGGGCTTGGCCCAAAGATTTGACGTCTTCTGGGCTACCGAAGGGCACATAACTTATAATCAAAAGTTGAATATAGTAATGACCAGTCGCGATATTACATAGTAAATGTAGCCGAATTTAATTAGCAAAAAGCCCAAGCAAAAATCCAAAAGTGGAAAAACTGTTCCAATGCTGCTGGTAAGAGGCTAATCCGACGTATTTTGTGACGAGAAATCGAATGGTGCAAACCGCGTTGCTCTCCGACCAATACTTTTGGCTGTAGCGACAATTGAATGAGCATTTATGTGAAAATCACGTGCCTAACAACGGCTCTTACTCCATGGAAACCAAGGAAATTTGCAATTTTTCAACAGCTGGAGATGCCTGGCCCAATTGCGCATCTTTTGGCACCTTATTGATGTGGGTCAGTGTTTAATTGTACTTTTCACAGCAGACTGTATCAAATACCTTGTGTTTTTTATATACAAATGGTGTGGTTTTTCAACATGTAGATAAAGACATTGAGTTTGTCTTCGACTTAGAAGTAAGACAATTGCTGGATGAGTTAAATGGGCTTGGCCCAAAGATTTGACGTCTTCTGGGCTACCGAAGGGCACATAACTTATAATCAAAAGTTGAATAAAGTAATGACCAGTCGCGATATTACATAGTAAATGTAGCCTAATTTAATTAGCAAAAAGCCCAAGCAAAAATCCAAAAGTGGAAAAACTGCTCCAATGCTGCTGGTAAGAGGCTAATCCGACGTATTTTGTGACGAGAAATCGAATGGTGCAAACCGCGTTGCTCTCCGACCAATACTTTTGGCTGTAGCGACAATTGAATGAGCATTTATGTGAAAATCACGTGCCTAACAACGGCTCTTACTCCATGGAAACCAAGGAAATTTGCAATTTTTCAACAGCTGGAGATGCCTGGCCCAATTGCGCATCTTTTGGCACCTTATTGATGTGGGTCAGTGTTTAATTGTACTTTTTACAGCAGACTGTATCAAGTACCTTGTGTTTTTTATATACAAATGGTGTGGTTTTTCAACATGTAGATAAAGACATTGAGTTTGTCTTCGACTTAGAAGTAAGACAATTGCTGGATGAGTTAAATGGGCTTGGCCCAAAGATTTGACGTCTTCTGGGCTACCGAAGGGCACATAACTTATAATCAAAAGTTGAATATAGTAATGACCAGTCGCGATATTACATAGTAAATGTAGCCGATTTCAATTAGCAAAAAGCCCAAGCAAAAATCCAAAAGTGGAAAAACTGTTCCAATGCTGCTGGTAAGAGGCTAATCCGACGTATTTTGTGACGACAAATCGAATGGTGCAAACCGCGTTGCTCTCCGACCAATACTTTTGGCTGTAGCGACAATTGAATGAGCATTTATGTAAAAATCACGTGCCTAACAACGGCTCTTACTCCATGGAAACCAAGGAAATTTGCAATTTTTCAACAGCTGGAGATGCCTGGCCCAATTGCGCATCTTTTGGCACCTTATTGATGTGGGTCAGTGTTTAATTGTACTTTTTACAGCAGACTGTATCAAATACCTTGTGTTTTTTATATACAAATGGTGTGGTTTTTCAACATGTAGATAAAGACATTGAGTTTGTCTTCGACTTAGAAGTAAGACAATTGCTGGATGAGTTAAATGGGCTTGGCCCAAAGATTTGACGTCTTCTGGGCTACCGAAGGGCACATAACTTATAATCAAAAGTTGAATATAGTAATGACCAGTCGCGATATTACATAGTAAATGTAGCCGAATTGAATGAGCAAAAAGCCCAAGCAAAAATCCAAAAGTGGAAAAACTGTTCCAATGCTGCTGGTAAGAGGCTAATCCGACGTATTTTGTGACGAGAAATCGAATGGTGCAAACCGCGTTGCTCTCCGACCAATACTTTTGGCTGTAGCGACAATTGAATGAGCATTTATGTGAAAATCATGTGCCTAACAACGGCTCTTACTCCATGGAAACCAAGGAAATTTGCAATTTTTCAACAGCTGGAGATGCCTGGCCCAATTGCGCATCTTTTGGCACCTTATTGATGTGGGTCAGTGTTTAATTGTACTTTTTACAGCAGACTGTATCAAGTACCTTGTGTTTTTTATATACAAATGGTGTGGTTTTTCAACATGTAGATAAAGACATTGAGTTTGTCTTCGACTTAGAAGTAAGACAATTGCTGGATGAGTTAAATGGGCTTGGCCCAAAGATTTGACGTCTTCTGGGCTACCGAAGGGCACATAACTTATAATCAAAAGTTGAATATAGTAATGACCAGTCGCGATATTACATAGTAAATGTAGCCGATTTCAATTAGCAAAAAGCCCAAGCAAAAATCCAAAAGTGGAAAAACTGTTCCAATTCTGCTGGTAAGAGGCTAATCCGACGTATTTTGTGACGAGAAATCGAATGGTGCAAACCGCGTTGCTCTCCGACCAATACTTTTGGCTGTAGCGACAATTGAATGAGCATTTATGTAAAAATCACGTGCCTAACAACGGCTCTTACTCCATGGAAACCAAGGAAATTTGCAATTTTTCAACAGCTGGAGATGCCTGGCCCAATTGCGCATTTTTTGGCACCTTATTGATGTGGGTCAGTGTTTAATTGTACTTTTTACAGCAGACTGTATCAAATACCTTGTGTTTTTTTATATACAAATGGTGTGGTTTTTCAACATGTAGATAAAGACATTGAGTTTGTCTTCGACTTAGAAGTAAGACAATTGCTGGATGAGTTAAATGGGCTTGGCCCAAAGATTTGACGTCTTCTGGGCTACCGAAGGGCACATAACTTATAATCAAAAGTTGAATATAGTAATGACCAGTCGCGATATTACATAGTAAATGTAGCGGAATTTAATTAGCAAAAAGCCCAAGCAAAAATCCCAAAGTGGAAAAACTGTTCCAATGCTGCTGGTAAGAGGCTAATCCGACGTATTTTGTGACGAGAAATCGAATGGTGCAAACGGCGTTGCTCTCCGCCCAATACTTTTGGCTGTAGCGACAATTGAATGAGCATTTATGTGAAAATCACGTGCCTAACAACGGCTCTTACTCCATGGAAACCAAGGAAATTTGCAATTTTTTAACAGCTGGAGATGCCTGGCCCAATTGCGCATCTTTTGGCACCTTATTGATGTGGGTCAGTGTTTAATTGTACTTTTTACAGCAGACTGTATCAAGTACCTTGTGTTTTTTATATACAAATGGTGTGGTTTTTCAACATGTAGATAAAGACATTGAGTTTGTCTTCGACTTAGAAGTAAGACAATTGCTGGATGAGTTAAATGGGCTTGGCCCAAAGATTTGACGTCTTCTGGGCTACCGAAGGGCACATAACTTATAATCAAAAGTTGAATATAGTAATGACCAGTCGCGATATTACATAGTAAATGTAGCCGAATTTAATTAGCAAAAAGCCCAAGCAAAAATCCAAAAGTGGTAAAACTGTTCCAATGCTGCTGGTAAGAGGCTAATCCGACGTATTTTGTGACGAGAAATCGAATGGTGCAAACCGCGTTGCTCTCCGACCAACACTTATGGCTGTAGCTACAATTGAATGAGCATTTATGTGAAAATCACGTGCCTAACAACGGCTCTTACTCCATGGAAACCAAGGAAATTTGCAATTTTTCAACAGCTGGAGATGCCTGGCCCAATTGCACATCTTTTGGCACCTTATTGATGTGGGTCAGTGTTTAATTGTACTTTTTACAGCAGACTGTATCAAGTACCTTGTGTTTTTTATATACAAATGGTGTGGTTTTTCAACATGTAGATAAAGACATTGAGTTTGTCTTCGACTTAGAAGTAAGACAATTGCTGGATGAGTTAAATGGGCTTGGCCCAAAGATTTGGCGTCTTCTGGGCTACCGAAGGGCACATAACTTATAATCAAAAGTTGAATATAGTAATGACCAGTCGCGATATTACATAGTAAATGTAGCCGAATTTAATTAGCAAAAAGCCCAGGCAAAAATCCAAGAGTGGAAAAACTGTTCCAATGTTGCTGGTAAGAGGCTAATCCGACGTATTTTGTGACGAGAAATCGAATGGTGCAAACCGCGTTGCTCTCCGACCAATACTTTTGGCTGTAGCGACAATTGAATGAGCATTTATGTGAAAATCACGTGCCCAGCAACGGCTCTTACTCCATGGAAACCAAGGAAATTTGCAATTTTTCAACAGCTGGAGATGCCTGGCCCAATTGCGCATCTTTTAGGACCTTTTTGATGTGGGTCAGTGTTTAATTGTACTTTTTACAGCAGACTGTATCAAGTACCTTGTGTTTTTTATATACAAATGGTGTGGTTTTTCAACATGTAGATAAAGACATTGAGTTTGTCTTCGACTTAGAAGTAAGACAATTGCTGGATGAGTTAAATGGGCTTGGCCCAAAGATTTGACGTCTTCTGGGCTACCGAAGGGCACATAACTTATAATCAAAAGTTGAATATAGTAATGACCAGTCGCGATATTACATAGTAAATGTAGCCGAATTGAATTAGCAAAAAGCCCAGGCAAAAATCCAAAAGTGGAAAAACTGTTCCAATGCTGCTGGTAAGAGGCTAATCCGACGTATTTTGTGACGAGAAATCGAATGGTGCAAACCGCGTTGCTCTCCGACCAATACTTTTGGCTGTAGCGACAATTGAATGAGCATTTATGTGAAAATCACGTGCCTAACAACGGCTCTTACTCCATGGAAACCAAGGAAATTTGCAATTTTTCAACAGCTGGAGATGCCTGGCCCAATTGCGCATCTTTTGGCACCTTATTGATGTGGGTCAGTGTTTAATTGTACTTTTTACAGCAGACTGTATCAAGTACCTTGTGTTTTTTATATACAAATGGTGTGGTTTTTCAACATGTAGATAAAGACATTGAGTTTGTCTTCGACTTAGAAGTAAGACAATTGCTGGATGAGTTAAATGGGCTTGGCCCAAAGATTTGACGTCTTCTGGGCTACCGAAGGGCACATAACTTATAATCAAAAGTTGAATATAGTAATGACCAGTCGCGATATTACATAGTAAATGTAGCCGAATTGAATTAGCAAAAAGCCCAGGCAAAAATCCAAAAGTGGAAAAACTGTTCCAATGCTGCTGGTAAGAGGCTAATCCGACGTATTTTGTGACGAGAAATCGAATGGTGCAAACCGCGTTGCTCTCCGACCAATACTTTTGGCTGTAGCGACAATTGAATGAGCATTTATGTGAAAATCACGTGCCTAACAACGGCTCTTACTCCATGGAAACCAAGGAAATTTGCAATTTTTCAACAGCTGGAGATGCCTGGCCCAATTGCGCATCTTTTGGCACCTTATTGATGTGGGTCAGTGTTTAATTGTACTTTTTACAGCAGACTGTATCAAATACCTTGTGTTTTTTATATACAAATGGTGTGGTTTTTCAACATGTAGATAAAGACATTGAGTTTGTCTTCGACTTAGAAGTAAGACAATTGCTGGATGAGTTAAATGGGCTTGGCCCAAAGATTTGACGTCTTCTGGGCTACCGAAGGGCACATAACTTATAATCAAAAGTTGAATATAGTAATGACCAGTCGCGATATTACATAGTAAATGTAGCGGAATTTAATTAGCAAAAAGCCCAAGCAAAAATCCCAAAGTGGAAAAACTGTTCCAATGCTGCTGGTAAGAGGCTAATCCGACGTATTTTGTGACGAGAAATCGAATGGTGCAAACGGCGTTGCTCTCCGCCCAATACTTTTGGCTGTAGCGACAATTGAATGAGCATTTATGTGAAAATCACGTGCCTAACAACGGCTCTTACTCCATGGAAACCAAGGAAATTTGCAATTTTTTAACAGCTGGAGATGCCTGGCCCAATTGCGCATCTTTTGGCACCTTATTGATGTGGGTCAGTGTTTAATTGTACTTTTTACAGCAGACTGTATCAAGTACCTTGTGTTTTTTATATACAAATGGTGTGGTTTTTCAACATGTAGATAAAGACATTGAGTTTGTCTTCGACTTAGAAGTAAGACAATTGCTGGATGAGTTAAATGGGCTTGGCCCAAAGATTTGACGTCTTCTGGGCTACCGAAGGGCACATAACTTATAATCAAAAGTTGAATATAGTAATGACCAGTCGCGATATTACATAGTAAATGTAGCCGAATTTAATTAGCAAAAAGCCCAAGCAAAAATCCAAAAGTGGTAAAACTGTTCCAATGCTGCTGGTAAGAGGCTAATCCGACGTATTTTGTGACGAGAAATCGAATGGTGCAAACCGCGTTGCTCTCCGACCAACACTTATGGCTGTAGCTACAATTGAATGAGCATTTATGTGAAAATCACGTGCCTAACAACGGCTCTTACTCCATGGAAACCAAGGAAATTTGCAATTTTTCAACAGCTGGAGATGCCTGGCCCAATTGCACATCTTTTGGCACCTTATTGATGTGGGTCAGTGTTTAATTGTACTTTTTACAGCAGACTGTATCAAGTACCTTGTGTTTTTTATATACAAATGGTGTGGTTTTTCAACATGTAGATAAAGACATTGAGTTTGTCTTCGACTTAGAAGTAAGACAATTGCTGGATGAGTTAAATGGGCTTGGCCCAAAGATTTGGCGTCTTCTGGGCTACCGAAGGGCACATAACTTATAATCAAAAGTTGAATATAGTAATGACCAGTCGCGATATTACATAGTAAATGTAGCCGAATTTAATTAGCAAAAAGCCCAGGCAAAAATCCAAGAGTGGAAAAACTGTTCCAATGTTGCTGGTAAGAGGCTAATCCGACGTATTTTGTGACGAGAAATCGAATGGTGCAAACCGCGTTGCTCTCCGACCAATACTTTTGGCTGTAGCGACAATTGAATGAGCATTTATGTGAAAATCACGTGCCCAGCAACGGCTCTTACTCCATGGAAACCAAGGAAATTTGCAATTTTTCAACAGCTGGAGATGCCTGGCCCAATTGCGCATCTTTTAGGACCTTTTTGATGTGGGTCAGTGTTTAATTGTACTTTTTACAGCAGACTGTATCAAGTACCTTGTGTTTTTTATATACAAATGGTGTGGTTTTTCAACATGTAGATAAAGACATTGAGTTTGTTTTTGACTTAGAAGTAAGACAATTGCTGGATGAGTTAAATAAGCTTGGCCCAAAGATTTGACGTCTTCTGGGCTACCGAAGGGCACATAACTTATAATCAAAAGTTGAATATAGTAATGACCAGTCGCGATATTACATAGTAAATGTAGCCGAATTTAATTAGCAAAAAGCAAAAATCCAAAAGTGGTAAAACTGTTCCAATGCTGCTGGTAAGAGGCTAATCCGACGTATTTTGTGACGAGAAATCGAATGGTGCAAACTGCGTTGCTCTCCGACCAATACTTATGGCTGTAGCTACAATTGAATGAGCATTTATGTGAAAATCACGTGCCTAACAACGGCTCTTACTCCATGGAAACCAAGGAAATTTGCAATTTTTTAACAGCTGGAGATGCCTGGCCCAATTGCGCATCTTTTGGCACCTTATTGATGTGGGTCAGTGTTTAATTGTACTTTTTACAGCAGACTGTATCAAGTACCTTGTGTTTTTTATATACAAATGGTGTGGTTTTTCAACATGTAGATAAAGACATTGAGTTTGTCTTCGACTTAGAAGTAAGACAATTGCTGGATGAGTTAAATGGGCTTGGCCCAAAGATTTGACGTCTTCTGGGCTACCGAAGGGCACATAACTTATAATCAAAAGTTGAATATAGTAATGACCAGTCGCGATATTACATAGTAAATGTAGCCGAATTGAATTAGCAAAAAGCCCAGGCAAAAATCCAAAAGTGGAAAAACTGTTCCAATGCTGCTGGTAAGAGGCTAATCCGACGTATTTTGTGACGAGAAATCGAATGGTGCAAACCGCGTTGCTCTCCGACCAATACTTTTGGCTGTAGCGACAATTGAATGAGCATTTATGTGAAAATCACGTGACCAGCAACGGCTCTTACTCCATGGAAACCAAGGAAATTTGCAATTTTTTAACAGCTGGAGATGCCTGGCCCAATTGCGCATCTTTTGGCACCTTATTGATGTGAGTCAGTGTTTAATTGTACTTTTTACAGCAGACTGTATCAAATACCTTGTTGTTTTTATATACAAATGGTGTGGTTTTTCAACATGTAGATAAAGACATTGAGTTTGTCTTCGACTTAGAAGTAAGACAATTGCTGGATGAGTTAAATGGGCTTGGCCCAAAGATTTGACGTCTTCTGGGCTACCGAAGGGCACATAACCTATAATCAAAAGTTGAATATAGTAATGACCAGTCGCAATATTACATAGTAAATGTAGCCGAATTTAATTAGCAAAAAGCCCAGGCAAAAATCCCAAAGTGGAAAAACTGTTCCAATGCTGCTGGTAAGAGGCTAATCCGAAGTATTTTGTGACGAGAAATCGAATGGTGCAAACCGCGTTGCTCTCCGACCAACACTTATGGCTGTAGCTACAATTGAATGAGCATTTATGTGAAAATCACGTGCCTAACAACGGCTCTTACTCCATGGAAACCAAGGAAATTTGCAATTTTTCAACAGCTGGAGATGCCTGGCCCAATTGCGCATCTTTTAGGACCTTTTTGATGTGGGTCAGTGTTTAATTGTACTTTTTACAGCAGACTGTATCAAGTACCTTGTGTTTTTTATATACAAATGGTGTGGTTTTTCAACATGTAGATAAAGACATTGAGTTTGTTTTCGACTTAGAAGTAAGACAATTGCTGGATGAGTTAAATAAGCTTGGCCCAAAGATTTGACGTCTTCTGGGCTACCGAAGGGCACATAACTTATAATCAAAAGTTGAATATAGTAATGACCAGTCGCGATATTACATAGTAAATGTAGCCGAATTGAATTAGCAAAAAGCCCAGGCAAAAATCCAAAAGTGGAAAAACTGTTCCAGTGCTGCTGGTAAGAGGCTAATCCGACGTATTTTGTGACGAGAAATCGAATGGTGCAAACCGCGTTGCTCTCCGACCAATACTTTTGGCTGTAGCGACAATTGAATGAGCATTTATGTGAAAATCACGTGCCTAACAACGGCTCTTACTCCATGGAAACCAAGGAAATTTGCAATTTTTCAACAGCTGGAGATGCCTGGCCCAATTGCGCATCTTTTGGCACCTTATTGATGTGGGTCAGTGTTTAATTGTACTTTTTACAGCAGACTGTATCAAGTACCTTGTGTTTTTTATATACAAATGGTGTGGTTTTTCAACATGTAGATAAAGACATTGAGTTTGTCTTCGACTTAGAAGTAAGACAATTGCTGGATGAGTTAAATGGGCTTGGCCCAAAGATTTGACGTCTTCTGGGCTACCGAAGGGCACATAACTTATAATCAAAAGTTGAATATAGTAATGACCAGTCGCGATATTACATAGTAAATGTAGCCGAATTTAATTAGCAAAAAGCAAAAAGCAAAAATCCAAAAGTGGTAAAACTGTTCCAATGCTGCTGGTAAGAGGCTAATCCGACGTATTTTGTGACGAGAAATCGAATGGTGCAAACTGCGTTGCTCTCCGACCAATACTTATGGCTGTAGCGACAATTGAATGAGCATTTATGTGAAAATCACGTGCCTAACAACGGCTCTTACTCCATGGAAACCAAGGAAATTTGCAATTTTTTAACAGCTGGAGATGCCTGGCCCAATTGCGCATCTTTTGGCACCTTATTGATGTGGGTCAGTGTTTAATTGTACTTTTTACAGCAGACTGTATCAAGTACCTTGTGTTTTTTATATACAAATGGTGTGGTTTTTCAACATGTAGATAAAGACATTGAGTTTGTCTTCGACTTAGAAGTAAGACAATTGCTGGATGAGTTAAATGGGCTTGGCCCAAAGATTTGACGTCTTCTGGGCTACCGAAGGGCACATAACTTATAATCAAAAGTTGAATATAGTAATGACCAGTCGCGATATTACATAGTAAATGTAGCCGAATTGAATTAGCAAAAAGCCCAGGCAAAAATCCAAAAGTGGAAAAACTGTTCCAATGCTGCTGGTAAGAGGCTAATCCGACGTATTTTGTGACGAGAAATCGAATGGTGCAAACCGCGTTGCTCTCCGACCAATACTTTTGGCTGTAGCAACAATTGAATGAGCATTTATGTGAAAATCACGTGACCAGCAACGGCTCTTACTCCATGGAAACCAAGGAAATTTGCAATTTTTCAACAGCTGGAGATGCCTGGCCCAATTGCGCATCTTTTGGCACCTTATTGATGTGAGTCAGTGTTTAATTGTACTTTTTACAGCAGACTGTATCAAATACCTTGTTGTTTTTATATACAAATGGTGTGGTTTTTCAACATGTAGATAAAGACATTGAGTTTGTCTTCGACTTAGAAGTAAGACAATTGCTGGATGAGTTAAATGGGCTTGGCCCAAAGATTTGACGTCTTCTGGGCTACCGAAGGGCACATAACCTATAATCAAAAGTTGAATATAGTAATGACCAGTCGCAATATTACATAGTAAATGTAGCCGAATTTAATTAGCAAAAAGCCCAGGCAAAAATCCCAAAGTGGAAAAACTGTTCCAATGCTGCTGGTAAGAGGCTAATCCGAAGTATTTTGTGACGAGAAATCGAATGGTGCAAACCGCGTTGCTCTCCGACCAACACTTATGGCTGTAGCTACAATTGAATGAGCATTTATGTGAAAATCACGTGCCTAACAACGGCTCTTACTCCATGGAAACCAAGGAAATTTGCAATTTTTCAACAGCTGGAGATGCCTGGCCCAATTGCGCATCTTTTGGCACCTTATTGATGTGGGTCAGTGTTTAATTGTACTTTTTACAGCAGACTGTATTAAATACCTTGTGTTTTTTATATACAAATGGTGTGGTTTTTCAACATGTAGATAAAGACATTGAGTTTGTCTTCGACTTAGAAGTAAGACAATTGCTGGATGAGTTAAATGGGCTTGGCCCAAAGATTTGACGTCTTCTGGGCTACCGAAGGGCACATAACTTATAATCAAAAGTTGAATATAGTAATGACCAGTCGCGATATTACATAGTAAATGTAGCCGAATTGAATTAGCAAAAAGCCCAGGCAAAAATCCAAAAGTGGAAAAACTGTTCCAATGCTGCTGGTAAGAGGCTAATCCGACGTATTTTGTGACGAGAAATCGAATGGTGCAAACCGCGTTGCTCTCCGACCAATACTTTTGGCTGTAGCAACAATTGAATGAGCATTTATGTGAAAATCACGTGACCAGCAACGGCTCTTACTCCATGGAAACCAAGGAAATTTGCAATTTTTCAACAGCTGGAGATGCCTGGCCCAATTGCGCATCTTTTGGCACCTTATTGATGTGAGTCAGTGTTTAATTGTACTTTTTACAGCAGACTGTATCAAATACCTTGTTGTTTTTATATACAAATGGTGTGGTTTTTCAACATGTAGATAAAGACATTGAGTTTGTCTTCGACTTAGAAGTAAGACAATTGCTGGATGAGTTAAATGGGCTTGGCCCAAAGATTTGACGTCTTCTGGGCTACCGAAGGGCACATAACCTATAATCAAAAGTTGAATATAGTAATGACCAGTCGCAATATTACATAGTAAATGTAGCCGAATTTAATTAGCAAAAAGCCCAGGCAAAAATCCCAAAGTGGAAAAACTGTTCCAATGCTGCTGGTAAGAGGCTAATCCGAAGTATTTTGTGACGAGAAATCGAATGGTGCAAACCGCGTTGCTCTCCGACCAACACTTATGGCTGTAGCTACAATTGAATGAGCATTTATGTGAAAATCACGTGCCTAACAACGGCTCTTACTCCATGGAAACCAAGGAAATTTGCAATTTTTCAACAGCTGGAGATGCCTGGCCCAATTGCGCATCTTTTGGCACCTTATTGATGTGGGTCAGTGTTTAATTGTACTTTTTACAGCAGACTGTATTAAATACCTTGTGTTTTTTATATACAAATGGTGTGGTTTTTCAACATGTAGATAAAGACATTGAGTTTGTCTTCGACTTAGAAGTAAGACAATTGCTGGATGAGTTAAATGGGCTTGGCCCAAAGATTTGACGTCTTCTGGGCTACCGAAGGGCACATAACTTATAATCAAAAGTTGAATATAGTAATGACCAGTCGCGATATTACATAGTAAATGTAGCCGAATTGAATTAGCAAAAAGCCCAGGCAAAAATCCAAAAGTGGAAAAACTGTTCCAATGCTGCTGGTAAGAGGCTAATCCGACGTATTTTGTGACGAGAAATCGAATGGTGCAAACCGCGTTGCTCTCCGACCAATACTTTTGGCTGTAGCGACAATTGAATGAGCATTTGTGTGAAAATCACGTGACCAGCAACGGCTCTTACTCCATGGAAACCAAGGAAATTTGCAATTTTTCAACAGCTGCAGATGCCTGGCCCAATTGCGCATCTTTTGGCACCTTATTGATGTGAGTCAGTGTTTAATTGTACTTTTTACAGCAGACTGTATCAAATACCTTATTGTTTTTATATACAAATGGTGTGGTTTTTCAACATGTAGATAAAGACATTGAGTTTGTCTTCGACTTAGAAGTAAGACAATTGCTGGATGAGTTAAATGGGCTTGGCCCAAAGATTTGACGTCTTCTGGGCTACCGAAGGGCACATAACCTATAATCAAAAGTTGAATATAGTAATGACCAGTCGCGATATTACATAGTAAATGTAGCCGAATTTAATTAGCAAAAAGCCCAGGCAAAAATCCCAAAGTGGAAAAACTGTTCCAATGCTGCTGGTAAGAGGCTAATCCGAAGTATTTTGTGACGAGAAATCGAATGGTGCAAACCGCGTTGCTCTCCGACCAACACTTATGGCTGTAGCTACAATTGAATGAGCATTTATGTGAAAATCACGTGCCTAACAACGGCTCTTACTCCATGGAAACCAAGGAAATGTGCAATTTTTCAACAGCTGGAGATGCCTGGCCCAATTGCGCATCTTTTGGCACCTTATTGATATGGGTCAGTGTTTAATTGTGCTTTTTACAGCAGACTGTATCAAGTACCTTGTGTTTTTTATATACAAATGGTGTGGTTTTTCAACATGTAGATAAAGACATTGAGTTTGTCTTCGACTTAGAAGTAAGACAATTGCTGGATGAGTTAAATGGGCTTGGCCCAAAGATTTGACGTCTTCTGGGCTACCGAAGGGCACATAACTTATAATCAAAAGTTGAATATAGTAATGACCAGTCGCGATATTACATAGTAAATGTAGCCGAATTGAATTAGCAAAAAGCCCAGGCAAAAATCCAAAAGTGGAAAAACTGTTCCAATGCTGCTGGTAAGAGGCTAATCCGACGTATTTTGTGACGAGAAATCGAATGGTGCAAACCGCGTTGCTCTCCGACCAATACTTTTGGCTGTAGCGACAATTGAATGAGCATTTATGTGAAAATCACGTGCCTAACAACGGCTCTTACTCCATGGAAACCAAGGAAATTTGCAATTTTTCAACAGCTGGAGATGCCTGGCCCAATTGCGCATCTTTTGGCACCTTATTGATGTGGGTCAGTGTTTAATTGTGCTTTTTACAGGAGACTGTATCAAGTACCTTGTGTTTTTTATATACAAATGGTGTGGTTTTTCAACATGTAGATAAAGACATTGAGTTTGTCTTCGACTTAGAAGTAAGACAATTGCTGGATGAGTTAAATGGGCTTGGCCCAAAGATTTGACGTCTTCTGGGCTACCGAAGGGCACATAACTTATAATCAAAAGTTGAATATAGTAATGACCAGTCGCGATATTACATAGTAAATGTAGCCGAATTTAATTAGCAAAAAGACCAGGCAAAAATCCAAAAGTGGAAAAACTGTTCCAATGCTGCTGGTAAGAGGCTAATCCGACGTATTTTGTGACAAGAAATCGAATGGTGCAAACCGCGTTGCTCTCCGACCAACACTTATGGCTGTAGCGACAATTGAATGAGCATTTATGTGAAAATCACGTGCCCAGCAACGGCTCTTACTCCATGGAAACCAAGGAAATTTGCAATTTTTCAACAGCTGGAGATGCCTGGCCCAATTGCGCATCTTTTGGCACCTTATTGATGTGGGTCAGTGTTTAATTGTACTTTTTACAGCAGACTGTATCAAGTACCTTGTGTTTTTTAATATACAAATGGTGTGGTTTTTTCAACATGTAGATAAAGACATTGAGTTTGTCTTCGACTTAGAAGTAAGACAATTGCTATATAAGTTAAATGGGCTTGGCCCAAAGATTTGACGTCTTCTGGGCTACCGAAGGGCACATAACTTATAATCAAAAGTTGAATATAGTAATGACCAGTCGCGATATTACATAGTAAATTTAGCCGAATTTAATTAGCAAAAAGCCCAGGCAAAAATCCAAATGTGGAAAAACTGTTCCAATGCTGCTGGTAAGAGGCTAATCCGACGTATTTTGTGACGAGAAATCGAATGGTGCAAACCGCGTTGCTCTCCAACCAACACTTATGGCTGTAGCTACAATTGAATGAGCATTTATGTGAAAATCACGTGCCCAGCAACGGCTCTTACTCCATGGAAACCAAGGAAATTTGCAATTTTTCAACAGCTGGAGATGCCTGGCCCTATTGCGCATCTTTTGGCACCTTATTGATGTGGGTCAGTGTTTAATTGTACTTTTTACAGCAGACTGTATCAAGTACCTTGTGTTTTTTATATACAAGTGGTGTGGTTTTTCAACATGTAGATAAAGACATTGAGTTTGTTTTCGACTTAGAAGTAAGACAATTGCTGGATGAGTTAAATGGGCTTGGCCCAAAGATTTGACGTCTTCTGGGCTACCGAAGGGCACATAACTTATAATCAAAAGTTGACTATAGTAATGACCAGTCGCAATATTACATAGTAAATGTAGCCGAATTTAATTAGCAAAAAGCCAGGCAAAAATCCCAAAGTGGAAAAACTGTTCCAATACTGCTGGTAAGAAGCTAATCAGACGTATTTTGTGACGAGAAATCGAATGGTGCAAACCACGTTGCTCTCCGACCAATACTTTTGGCTGTAGCGACAATTGAATGAGCATTTATGTGAAGATCACGTGCCCAGCAACGGCTCTTACTCCATGGAAACCAAGGAAATTTGCAATTTTTAAACAGCTGGAGATGCCTGGCCCAATTCCGCATCTTTTGGCACCTTATTGATGTGGGTCAGTGTTTAATTGTACTTTTTACAGCAGACTGTTTCAAGTACCTTGTGTTTTTTATATACAAATGGTGTGGTTTTTCAACATGTAGATAAAGACATTGAGTTTGTCTTCGACTTAGAAGTAAGACAATTGCTGGATGAGTTAAATGGGCTTGGCCCAAAGATTTGACGTCTTCTGGTCTACCGAAGGGCACATAACTTATAATCAAAAGTTGAATATAGTAATGACCAGTCGCGATGGTACATAGTAAATGTAGCCGAATTTAATTAGCAAAAAGCCAAGGCAAAAATCCAAAAGTGGAAAAACTGTTCCAATGCTGCTGGTAAGAGGCTAATCCGACGTATTTTGTGACGTGAATTCAAATGGTGCAAACCGCGTTGCTCTCCGACAAACACTTATGGCTGTAGCTACAATTGAATGAGCATTTATGTGAAAATCACGTGCCTAACAACGGCTCTTACTCCATGGAAACCAAGGAAATTTGCAATTTTTCAACAGCTGGAGATGCCTGGCCCAATTGCGCATCTTTTGGCACCTTATTGATGTGGGTCAGTGTTCAATTGTACTTTTTACAGCAGACTGTATCAAGTATCTTGTGTTTTTTATATACAAATGGTGTGGTTTTTTAACATGTAGATAAAGACATTGAGTTTGTCTTCGACTTAGAAGTAAGACAATTGCTGGATGAGTTAAATGGGCTTGGCCCAAAGATTTGACGTCTTCTGGGCTACCGAAGGGCATATAACTTATAATCAAAAGTTGACTATAGTAATGACCAGTCGCGATATTACATAGTAAATGTAGCCGAATTTAATTAGCAAAAAGCCCAGGCAAAAATCTCAAAGTGGAAAAACTGTTCCAATACTGCTGGTAAGAGGCTAATCCGACGTATTTTGTGACGAGAAATCGAATGGTGCAAACCGCGTTGCTCTCCGACCAATACTTTTGGCTGTAGCGACAATTGAATGAGCATTTATGTGAAAATCACGTGACCAGCAACGGCTCTTACTCCATGGAAACCAAGGAAATTTGCAATTATTCAACAGCTGGAGATGCCTGGCCCAATTGCGCATCTTTTGGCACCTTATTGATGTGGGTCAGTGTTTAATTGTACTTTTTACAGCAGACTGTATCAAGTACCTTGTGTTTTTTATATACAAATGGTGTGGTTTTTCAACATGTAGATAAAGACATTGAGTTTGTCTTCGACTTAGAAGTAAGACAATGCTGGATGAGTTAAATGGGCTTGGCCCAAAGATTTGACGTCTTCTGGGCTACCGAAGGGCACATAACTTATAATCAAAAGTTGAATATAGTAATGACCAGTCGCGATATTACATAGTAAATGTAGCCGAATTTAATTAGCAAAAACCCCAAGCAAAATCCAAAAGTGGAAAAACTGTTCCAATGCTGCTGGTAAGAGGCTAATCCGACGTATTTTGTGACGAGAAATCGAATGGTGCAAACCGCGTTGCTCTCCGACCAACACTTATGGTTGTAGCTACAATTGAAAGAGGCATTTATGTGAAATCACGTGCCTAACAACGGCTCTTACTCCATGCAAACCAAGGAAATTTGCAATTTTTCAACAGCTGGAGATGCCTGGCCCAATTGCGCATCTTTTGGCACTTATTGATGTGGGTCAGTGTTTAATTGTACTTTTTACAGCAGACTGTATCAAGTACCTTGTGTTTTTTATATACAAATGGTGTGGTTTTTCAACATGTAGATAAAGACATTGAGTTGTCTTCGACTTAGAAGTAAGACAATTGCTGGATGAGTTAAATGGGCTTGGCCCAAAGACTTGACGTCTTCAGGGCTACCGAAGGGCACATAACTTATAATCAAAAGTTGAATATAGTATGACCAGTCGCGATATTACATAGTAAATGTAGCCGAATTTAATTAGCAAAAAGCCCAGGCAAAAATCCCAAAGTGGAAAAACTGTTCCAATACTGCTTGTAAGAAGCTAATCCGACGTATTTTGTGACGAGAAATCGAATGGTGCAAACCGCGTTGCTCTCCGACCAATACTTTTGGCTGTAGCGACAATTGAATGAGCATTTATGTGAAAATCACGTGCCTAACAACGGCTCTTACTCCATGGAAACCAAGGAAATTTGCAATTTTTCAACAGCTGGAGATGCTGGCCCAATTGCGCATCTTTTGGCACCTTATTGATGTGGGTCAGTGTTTAATTGTACTTTTTACAGCAGACTGTATCAAGTACCTTGTGTTTTTTATATACAAATGGTGTGGTTTTTCAACATGTAGATAAAGACCATTGAGTTTGTCTTCGACTTAGAAGTAAGACAATTGCTGGATGAGTTAAATGGGCTTGGCCCAAAGATTTGACGTCTTCTGGGCTACCGAAGGGCACATAACTTATAATCAAAAGTTGACAATAGAAATGACCAAGTCGCGATATTACATAGTAAATGTAGCCGATTTCAATTAGCAAAAAGCCCAGGCAAAAATCCCAAGTGGAAAAACTGTTCAATACTGCTGGTAAGAAGCTAATCCGACGTATTTTGTGACGAGAAATCGAATGGTGCAAACCGCGTTGCTCTCCGACCAATACTTTTGGCTGTAGCGACAATTGAATGAGCATTTATGTGAAAATCACGTGACCAGCAACGGCTCTTACTCCATGGAAACCAAGGAAATTTGCAATTTTTCAACAGCTGGAGATGCCTGGCCCAATTGCGCATCTTTTGGCACCTTATTGATGTGGGTCAGTGTTTAATTGTACTTTTTACAGCAGACTGTATCAAGTACCTTGTGTTTTTTTATATACAAATGTTGTGGTTTTTCAACATGTAGATAAAGACATTGAGTTTGTCTTCGACTTAGAAGTAAGACAATTGCTGGATGAGTTAAATGGGCTTGGCCCAAAGATTTGACGTCTTCTGGGCTACCGAAGGGCACATAACTTATAATCAAAAGATGACTATAGTAATGACCAGTCGCGATATTACATAGTAAATGTAGCCTAATTTAATTAGCAAAAAGCCCAGGCAAAAATCCCAAAGTGGAAAAACTGTTCCAATACTGCTGGTAAGAAGCTAATCCGACGTATTTTGTGACGAGAAATCGAATGGTGCAAACCGCGTTGCTCTCCGACCAATACTTTTGGCTGTAGCGACAATTGAATTAGCATTTATGTGAAAATCTATGCCCAGCAACGGCTCTTACTCCATGGAAACCAAGGAAATTTGCAATTTTTCAACAGCTGGAGATGCCTGGCCCAATTGCGCATCTTTTGGCACCTTATTGATGTGGGTCAGTGTTCAATTGTACTTTTTACAGCAGACTGTATCAAGTACCTTGTTGTTTTTATATACAAATGGTGTGGTTTTCCAACTTGTAGATAAAGACATTGAGTTTGTCTTCGACTTAGAAGTAAGACAATTGGTGGATGAGTTAAATGGGCTTGGCCCAAAGATTTGACGTCTTCTGGGCTACCGAAGGGCACATAACTTATAATCACAAGTTGAATATAGTAATGACCAGTCGCGATATTACATAGTAAATGTAGCCAAATTGAATTAGCAAAAAGCCCAGGCAAAAATCCAAAAGTGGAAAAACTGTTCCAATGCTGCTGGTAAGAGGCTAATCCGACGTATTTTGTGACGAGAAATCGAATGGTGCAAACCGCGTTGCTCTCCGACCAATACTTTTGGCTGTAGCGACAATTGAATGAGCATTTATGTGAAAATCACGTGCCTAACAACGGCTCTTACTCCATGGAAACCAAGGAAATTTGCAATTTTTCAACAGCTGGAGATGCCTGGCCCAATTGCGCATCTTTTGGCACCTGATTGATGTGGGTCAGTGTTCAATTGTACTTTTTACAGCAGACTGTATCAAGTACCTTGTTGTTTTTATATACAAATGGTGTGGTTTTTCAACATGTAGATAAAGACATTGAGTTTGTCTTCGACTTAGAAGTAAGACAATTGCTGGATGAGTTAAATGGGCTTGGCCCAAAGATTTGACGTCTTCTGGGCTACCGAAGGGCACATAACTTATAATCAAAAGTTGAATATAGTAATGACCAGTCGCGATATTACATAGTAAATGTAGCCGAATTTAATTAGCAAAAAGCCCCAAGCAAAAATCCCAAAGTGGAAAAACTGTTCCAATGCTGCTGGTAAGAGGCTAATCCGACGTATTTTGTGACGAGAAATCGAATGGTGGAAACCGCGTTGCTCTCCGACCAATACTTTTGGCTGTAGCGACAATTGAATGAGCATTTATGTGAAAATCACGTGCCCAACAACGGCTCTTACTCCATGGAAACCAAGGAAATTTGCAATTTTTCAACAGCTGGAGATGCCTGGCCCAATTGCGCATCTTTTGGCACCTTATTGATGTGGGTCAGTGTTCAATTGTACTTTTTACAGCAGACTGTATTAAGTACCTTGTTGTTTTTATATACAAATGGTGTGGTTTTTCAACATGTAGATAAAGACATTGAGTTTGTCTTCGACTTAGAAGTAAGACATTTGCTGGGTGAGTTAAATGGGCTTGGCCCAAAGATTTGACGTCCTCTGGGCTACCGAAGGGCACATAACTTATAATCAAAAGTTGACAATAGAAATGACCAGTCGCGATATTACATAGTAAATGTAGCCGATTTCAATTAGCAAAAAGCCCAGGCAAAAATCCAAAAGTGGAAAAACTGTTTCAAAGCTGCTGGTAAGAGGCTAATCCGACGTATTTTGTGACGTGAATTCAAATGGTGCAAACCGCGTTGCTCTCCGACCAACACTTTTGGCTGCAGGGACAATTGAATGAGCATTTATGTGAAAATTACGTGCCCAGCAACGGCTCTTACTCCATGGAAACCAAGGAAATTTGCAATTTTTCAACAGCTGGAGATGCCTGGCCCAATTGCGCATCTTTTGGCACCTTATTGATGTGGGTCAGTGTTCAATTGTACATTTTACAGCAGACTGTATCAAGTACCTTGTTGTTTTTATATACAAATGGTGTGGTTTTTCAACATGTAGATAAAGACATTGAGTTTGTCTTCGACTTAGAAGTAAGACAATTGCTGGATGAGTTAAATGGGCTTGGCCCAAAGATTTGACGTCCTCTGGGCTACCGAAGGGCACATAACTTATAATCAAAAGTTGACAATAGAAATGACCAGTCGCGATATTACATAGTAAATGTAGCCGATTTCAATTAGCAAAAAGCCCAGGCAAAAATCCAAAAGTGGAAAAACTGTTCCAAAGCTGCTGGTAAGAGGCTAATCCGACGTATTTTGTGACGTGAATTCAAATGGTGCAAACCGCGTTGCTCTCCGACCAATACTTTTGGATGCAGGGACAATTGAATGAGCATTTATGTGAAAATTACGTGCCCAGCAACGGCTCTTACTCCATGGAAACCAAGGAAATTTGCAATTTTTCAACAGCTGGAGATGCCTGGCCCAATTGCGCATCTTTTGGCACCTTATTGATGTGGGTCAGTGTTCAATTGTACTTTTTACAGCAGACTGTATCAAGTACCTTGTTGTTTTTATATACAAATGGTGTGGTTTTTCAACATGTAGATAAAGACATTGAGTTTGTCTTCGACTTAGAAGTAAGACAATTGGTGGATGAGTTAAATGGGCTTGGCCCAAAGATTTGACGTCTTCTGGGCTACCGAAGGGCACATAACTTATAATCAAAAGTTGAATATAGTAATGACCAGTCGCGATATTACATAGTAAATGTAGCCGAATTTAATTAGCAAAAAGCCCAAGCAAAAATCCAACAGTGGTAAAACTGTTCCAATGCTGCTGGTAAGAGGCTAATCCGACGTATTTTCTGACGAGAAATCGAATGGTGCAAACCGCGTTGCTCTCCGACCAACACTTATGGCTGTAGCTACAATTGAATGAGCATTTATGTGAAAATCACGTGCCTAACAACGGCTCTTACTCCATGGAAACCAAGGAAATTTGCAATTTTTAAACAGCTGGAGATGCCTGGCCCAATTGCGCATCTTTTGGCACCTTATTGATGTGGGTCAGTGTTTAATTGTACTTTTTACAGCAGAGTGTATCAAGTACCTTGTGTTTTTTATATACAAATGGTGTGGTTTTTCAACATGTAGATAAAGACATTGAGTTTGTCTTCGACTTAGAAGTAAGACAATTGCTGGATGAGTTAAATGGGCTTGGCCCAAAGATTTGACGTCTTCTGGGCTACCGAAGGGCAAATAACTTATAATCAAAAGTTGACTATAGTAATGACCAGTCGCGATATTACATAGTAAATGTAGCCGAATTTAATTAGCAAAAAGCCCAGGCAAAAATCCCAAAGTGGAGAAAAATTGTTCCAATGCTGCTGGTAAGAGGATAATCCGACGTATTTTGTGACGAGAAATCGAATGGTGCAAACCGCGTTGCTCTCCGACCAATACTTTTGGCTGTAGCGACAATTGAATGAGCATTTATGTGAAAATCACGTGACCAGCAACGGCTCTTACTCCATGGAAACCAAGGAAATTTGCAATTTTTCAACAGCTGGAGATGCCTGGCCCAATTCCGCATCTTTTGGCACCTTATTGATGTGGGTCAGTGTTCAATTGTACTTTTTACAGCAGACTGTATCAAGTACCTTGTTGTTTTTATATACAAATGGTGTGGTTTTTCAACATGTAGATAAAGACATTGAGTTTGTCTTCGACTTAGAAGTAAGACAATTGCTGGATGAGTTAAATGGGCTTGGCCCAAAGATTTGACGTCTTCTGGGCTACCGAAGGGCACATAACTTATAATCAAAAGTTGAATATAGTAATGACCAGTCGCGATATTACATAGTAAATGTAGCCGAATTGAATTAGCAAAAAGCCCAGGCAAAAATCCAAAAGTGGAAAAACTGTTCCAATGCTGCTGGTAAGAGGCTAATCCGACGTATTTTGTGACGAGAAATCGAATGGTGGAAACCGCGTTGCTCTCCGACCAACACTTATGGCTGTAGCTACAATTGAATGAGCATTTATGTGAAAATCACGTGCCTAACAACGGCTCTTACTCCATGGAAACCAAGGAAATTTGCAATTTTTCAACAGCTGGAGATGCCTGCCCAATTGCGCATCTTTTGGCACCTTACTGATGTGGGTCAGTGTTTAATTGTGCTTTTTACAGCAGACTGTATCAAGTACCTTGTGTTTTTTATATACAAATGGTGTGGTTTTTCAACATGTAGATAAAGACATTGAGTTTGTCTTCGACTTAGAAGTAAGACAATTGCTCGATGAGTTAAATGGGCTTGGCCCAAAGATTTGACGTCTTCTGGGCTACCGAAGGGCACATAACTTATAATCAAAAGTTGAATATAGTAATGACCAGTCGCGATATTACATAGTAAATGTAGCCGAATTTAATTAGCAAAAAGCCCAGGCAAAAATCCAAAAGTGGAAAAACTGTTCCAATGCTGCTGGTAAGAGGCTAATCCGACGTATTTTCTGACGAGAAATCGAATGGTGCAAACCGCGTTGCTCTCCGACCAATACTTATGTCTGTAGCGACAATTGAATGAGCATTTATATGAAAATCACGTGATCAGCAACGGCTCTTACTCCATGGAAACCAAGGAAATTTGCAATTTTTCAACAGGTGGAGATGCCTGGCCCAATTGCGCATCTTTTGGCACCTTATTGATGTGGGTCAGTGTTCAATTGTACTTTTTACAGCAGACTGTATCAAGTACCTTGTTGTTTTTATATACAAATGGTGTGGTTTTTCAACATGTAGATAAAGACATTGAGTTTGCCTTCGACTTAGAAGTAAGACAATTGCTGAATGAGTTAAATGGGCTTGGCCCAAAGATTTGACGTCTTCTGGGCTACCGAAGGGCAAATAACTTATAATCAAAAGTTGAATATAGTAATGACCAGTCGCGATATTACATAGTAAATGTAGCCGAATTTAATTAGCAAAAAGCCCAGGCAAAAATCCAAAAGTGGAAAAACTGTTCCAATGCTGCTGGTAAGAGGCTAATCCGACGTATTTTGTGACGAGAAATCGAATGGTGCAAACCGCGTTGCTCTCCGACCAACACTTATGGCTGTAGCTACAATTGAATGAGCATTTATGTGAAAATCACGTGCCTAACAACGGCTCTTACTCCATGGAAACCAAAGAAATTTGCAATTTTTCAACAGATGAAGATGCCTGGCCCAATTGCGCATCTTTTGGCACCTTATTGATGTGGGTCAGTGTTTAATTATACTTTTTACAGCAGACTGTATCAAGTACCTTGTGTTTTTTATATACAAATGGTGTGGTTTTTCAACATGTAGATAAAGACATTGAGTTTGTCTTCGACTTAGAAGTAAGACAATTGCTGGATGAGTTAAATGGGCTTGGCCCAAAGACTTGACGTCTTCAGGGCTACCGAAGGGCACATAACTTATAATCAAAAGTTGACTATAGTAATGACCAGTCGCGATATTACATAGTAAATGTAGCCGAATTTAATTAGCAAAAAGCCCAGGCAAAAATCCCAAAGTGGAAAAACTGTTCCAATACTGCTGGTAAGAAGCTAATCCGACGTATTTTGTGACGAGAAATCGAATGGTGCAAACCGCGTTGCTCTCCAACCAATACTTTTGGCTGTAGCGACAATTGAATGAGCATTTATGTGAAAATCACGTGCCTAACAACGGCTCTTACTCCATGGAAACCAAGGAAATTTGCAATTTTTCAACAGCTGGAGATGCCTGGCCCAATTGCGCATCTTTTGGCACCTTATTGATGTGGGTCAGTGTTCAATTGTACTTTTTACAGCAGACTGTATCAAGTACCTTGTTGTTTTTATATACAAATGGTGTGGTTTTTCAACATGTAGATAAAGACATTGAGTTTGTCTTCGACTTAGAAGTAAGACAATTGCTGGATGAGTTAAATGGGCTTGGCCCAAAGATTTGACGTCTTCTGGGCTACCGAAGGGCACATAACTTATAATCAAAAGTTGAATATAGTAATGACCAGTCGCGATATTACATAGTAAATGTAGCCGAATTGAATTAGCAAAAAGCCCAGGCAAAAATCCAAAAGTGGAAAAACTGTTCCAATGCTGCTGGTAAGAGGCTAATACGACGTATTTTGTGACGAGAAATCGAATGGTGCAAACCGCGTTGCTCTCCGACCAACACTTATGGCTGTAGCTACAATTGAATGAGCATTTATGTGAAAATCACGTGCCTAACAACGGCTCTTACTCCATGGAAACCAAGGAAATTTGCAATTTTTCAACAGCTGGAGATGCCTGGCCCAATTGCGCATCTTTTGGCACCTTATTGATGTGGGTCAGTGTTTAATTGTGCTTTTTACAGCAGACTGTATCAAGTACCTTGTGTTTTTTATATACAAATGGTGTGGTTTTTCAACATGTAGATAAAGACATTGAGTTTGTCTTCGACTTAGAAGTAAGACAATTGCTGGATGAGTTAAATGGGCTTGGCCCAAAGATTTGACGTCTTCTGGGCTAGCGAAGGGCACATAACTTATAATCAAAAGTTGAATATAGTAATGACCAGTCGCGATATTACATAGTAAATGTAGCCGAATTTAATTAGCAAGAAGCCCAGGCAAAAATCCAAAGTGGAAAAACTGTCCCAATACTGCTGGTAAGAAGCTAATCCGACGTATTTTGTGACGAGAAATCGAATGGTGCAAACCGCGTTGCTCTCCAACCAATACTTTTGGCTGTAGCGACAATTGAATGAGCATTTATGTGAAGATCACGTTCCTAACAACGGCTCTTACTCCATGGAAACCAAGGAAATTTGCAATTTTTCAACAGCTGGAGATGCCTGGCCCAATTGCGCATCTTTTGGCACCTTATTGATGTGGGTCAGTGTTTAATTGTGCTTTTTACAGCAGACTGTATCAAGTACCTTGTGTTTTTTATATACAAATGGTGTGGTTTTTCAACATGTAGATAAAGACATTGAGTTTGTCTTCGACTTAGAAGTAAGACAATTGCTGGATGAGTTAAATGGGCTTGGCCCAAAGATTTGACGTCTTCTGGGCTAGCGAAGGGCACATAACTTATAATCAAAAGTTGAATATAGTAATGACCAGTCGCGATATTACATAGTAAATGTAGCCGAATTTAATTAGCAAGAAGCCCAGGCAAAAATCCAAAGTGGAAAAACTGTCCCAATACTGCTGGTAAGAAGCTAATCCGACGTATTTTGTGACGAGAAATCGAATGGTGCAAACCGCGTTGCTCTCCAACCAATACTTTTGGCTGTAGCGACAATTGAATGAGCATTTATGTGAAGATCACGTGCCTAACAACGGCTCTTACTCCATGGAAACCAAGGAAATTTGCAATTTTTCAACAGCTGGAGATGCCTGGCCCAATTGCGCATCTTTTGGCACCTTATTGATGTGGGTCAGTGTTCAATTGTACTTTTTACAGCAGACTGTATCAAGTACCTTGTTGTTTTTATATACAAATGGTGTGGTTTTTCAACATGTAGATAAAGACATTGAGTTTGTCTTCGACTTAGAAGTAAGACAATTGCTGGATGAGTTAAAATGGGCTTGGCCCAAAGATTTGACGTCTTCTGGGCTACCGAAGGGCACATAACTTATAATCAAAAGTTGAATATAGTAATGACCAGTCGCGATATTACATAGTAAATGTAGCCAAATTGAATTAGCAAAAAGCCCAGGCAAAAATCCAAAAGTGGAAAAACTGTTCCAATGCTGCTGGTAAGAGGCTAATCCGACGTATTTTGTGACGAGAAATCGAATGGTGCAAACCGCGTTGCTCTCCGACCAACACTTATGGCTGTAGCTACAATTGAATGAGCATTTATGTGAAAATCACGTGACTAACAACGGCTCTTACTCCATGGAAACCAAGGAAATTTGCAATTTTTCAACAGCTGGAGATGCCTGGCCCAATTGCGCATCTTTTGGCACCTTATTGATGTGGGTCAGTGTTTAATTGTGCTTTTTACAGCAGACTGTATCAAGTACCTTGTGCTTTTTATATACAAATGGTGTGGTTTTTCAACATGTAGATAAAGACATTGAGTTTGTCTTCGACTTAGAAGCAATTGAATGAGCATTTATGTGAAAATCACGTGACCAGCAACGGCTCTTACTCCATGGAAACCAAAGAAATTTGCAATTTCTCAACAGCTGGAGATGCCTGGCCCAATTGCGCATCTTTTGGCACCTTATTGATGTGGGTCAGTGTTTAATTGTGCTTTTTACAGCAGACTGTATCAAATACCTTGTGTTTTTTATATACAAATGGTGTGGTTTTTCAACATGTAGATAAAGACATTGAGTTTGTCTTCGACTTAGAAGTAAGACAATTGCTGGATGAGTTAAATGGGCTTGGCCCAAAGATTTGACGTCTTCTGGGCTACCGAAGGGCACATAACTTATAATCAAAAGTTGAATATAGTAATGACCAGTCGCGATATTACATAGTAAATGTAGCCGAATTTAATTAGCAAAAAGCCCAGGCAAAAATCCAAAAGTGGAAAAACTGTTCCAATGCTGCTGGTAAGAGGCTAATCCGACGTATTTTGTGACGAGAAATCGAATGGTGCAAACCGCGTTGCTCTCCGACCAATACTTTTGGCTGTAGCGACAATTGAATGAGCATTTATGTGAAAATCACGTGACCAGCAACGGCTCTTACTCCATGGAAACCAAGGAAATTTGCAATTTTTCAACAGCTGGAGATGCCTGGCCCAATTGCGCATCTTTTGGCACCTTATTGATGTGGGTCAGTGTTCAATTGTACTTTTTACAGCAGACTGTATCAAGTACCTTGTTGTTTTTATATACAAATGGTGTGGTTTTTCAACATGTAGATAAAGACATTGAGTTTGTCTTCGACTTAGAAGTAAGACAATTGCTGGATGAGTTAAATGGGCTTGGCCCAAAGATTTGACGTCTTATGGGCTACCGAAGGGCAAATAACTTATAATCAAAAGTTAAATATAGTAATGACCAGTCGCGATGGTACATAGTAAATGTAGCCGAATTAAATTAGCAAAAAGCCCAGGCAAAAATCCAAAAGTGGAAAAACTGTTCCAATGCTGCTGGTAAGAGGCTAATCCGACGTATTTTGTGACGAGAAATCGAATGGTGCAAACCGCGCTGCTCTCCGACCAACACTTATGGCTGTAGCTACAATTGAATGAGCATTTATGTGAAAATCACGTGCCTAACAACGGCTCTTACTCCATGGAAACCAAGGAAATTTGCAATTTTTTCACAGATGAAGATGCCTGGCCCAATTGCGCATCTTTTGGCACCTTATTGATGTGGGTCAGTGTTTAATTATACTTTTTTACAGCAGACTGTATCAAGTACCTTGTGTTTTTTATATACAAAATGGTGTGGTTTTTCAACATGTAGATAAAGACATTGAGTTTGTCTTCGACTTAGAAGTAAGACAATTGCTGGATGAGTTAAATGGGCTTGGCCCAAAGACTTGACGTCTTCAGGGCTACCGAAGGGCACATAACTTATAATCAAAAGTTGACTATAGTAATGACCAGTCGCGATGGTACATAGTAATGTAGCCGAATTTAATTAGCAAAAAGCCCAGGCAAAAATCCCAAAGTGGAAAACTGTTCCAATACTGCTGGTAAGAGGCTAATCCGACGTATTTTGTGACGAGAAATCGAATGGTGCAAACCGCGTTGCTCTCCGACCAATACTTTTGGCTGTAGCGACAATTGAATGAGCATTTATGTGAAAAATCACGTGACCAGCAACGGCTCTTACTCCATGGAAACCAAGGAAATTGCAATTTTTCAACAGCTGGAGATGCCTGGCCCAATTCCGCATCTTTTGGCACCTTATTGATGTGGGTCAGTGTTCAGTTGTACTTTTTACAGCAGACTGTATCAAGTACCTTGTTGTTTTTATATACAAATGGTGTGGTTTTTCAACATGTAGATAAAGACATGAGTTTGTCTTCGACTTAGAAGTAAGACAATTGCTGGATGAGTTAAATGGGCTTGGCCCAAAGATTTGACGTCCTTCTGGGCTACGAAGGGCACATAACTTATAATCAAAAGTTGACTATAGTAATGACCAGTCGCGATATTACATAGTAAATGTAGCCGAATTTAATTAGCAAAAAGCCCAGGCAAAAATCCAAAAGTGGAAAAACTGTCCCAATAATGCTGGTAAGAGGCTAATCGACGTATTTTGTGACGAGAATCGAATGTGCAAACCGCGTTGCTCTCCAACCAATACTTTTGGCTGTAGCGACAATTGAATGAGCATTTATGTGAAATCACGTGCCTAACAACGGCTCTTACTCCATGGAAACCAAGGAAATTTGCAATTTTTCAACAGCTGGAGATGCCTGGCCCAATTGCGCATCTTTTGGCACCTTATTGATGTGGGTCAGTGTTCAATTGTACTTTTTACAGCAGAGTGTATCAAGTACCTTGTTGTTTTTATATACAAATGGTGTGGTTTTTCAACATGTAGATAAAGACATTGAGTTTGTCTCGACTTAGAAGTAAGACAATTGCTGGATGAGTTTAAATGGGCTTGGCCCAAAGATTTGACGTCTTTCTGGGCTACCGAAGGGCACATAACTTATAATCAAAAGTTGAATATAGTAATGACCAGTCGCGATATTACATAGTAAATGTAGCCGAATTGATTAGCAAAAAGCCCAGGCAAAAATCCAAAAGTGGAAAAACTGTTCCAATGCTGCTGGTAAGAGGCTAATCCGACGTATTTTGTGACGAGAAATCGAATGGTGCAAACCGCGTTGCTCTCCGACCAATACTTTTGGCTGTAGCGACAATTGAATGAGCATTTATGTGAAAATTCACGTGACCAGCAACGGCTCTTACTCCATGGAAACCAAGGAAATTTGCAATTTTTCAACAGCTGGAGATGCCTGGCCCAATTGCGCATCTTTTGGCACCTTATTGATGTGGGTCAGTGTTTAATTGTACTTTTTACAGCAGACTGTATCAAGTACCTTGTGTTTTTTATATACAAATGGTGTGGTTTTTCAACATGTAGATAAAGACATTGAGTTTGTCTTCGACTTAGAAGTAAGACAATTGCTGGATGAGTTAAATGGGCTTGGCCCAAAGATTTGACGTCTTCTGGGCTACCGAAGGGCACATAACTTATAATCAAAAGTTGACTATAGTAATGACCAGTCGCGATATTACATAGTAAATGTAGCCGAATTTAATTAGCAAAAATCCCAAGCAAAAATCCAAAAGTGGTAAAACTGTTCCAATGCTGCTGGTAAGAGGCTAATCCGACGTATTTTGTGACGAGAAATCGAATGGTGCAAACCGCATTGCTCTCCGACCAACACTTATGGCTGTAGCTACAATTGAATGAGCATTTATGTGAAAATCACGTGCCTAACAACGGCTCTTACTCCATGGAAACCAAGAAAATTTGCAATTTTTCAACAGCTGGAGATGCCTGGCCCAATTGCGCATCTTTTGGCACCTTATTGATGTGGGTCAGTGTTTAATTATACTTTTTACAGCAGACTGTATCAAGTACCTTGTGTTTTTTATATACAAATGGTGTGGTTTTTCAACATGTAGATAAAGACATTGAGTTTGTCTTCGACTTAGAAGTAAGACAATTGCTGGATGAGTTAAATGGGCTTGGCCCAAAGACTTGACGTCTTCAGGGCTACCGAAGGGCACATAACTTATAATCAAAAGTTGACTATAGTAATGACCAGTCGCGATATTACATAGTAAATGTAGCCGAATTGAATTAGCAAAAAGCCCAGGCAAAAATCCAAAAGTGGAAAAACTGTTCCAATGCTGCTGGTAAGAGGCTAATCCGACGTATTTTGTGACGAGAAATCGAATGGTGCAAACCGCGTTGCTCTCCGACCAACACTTATGGCTGTAGCTACAATTGAATGAGCATTTATGTGAAAATCACGTGCCTAACAACGGCTCTTACTCCATGGAAACCAAGGAAATTTGCAATTTTTCAACAGCTGGAGATGCCTGGCCCAATTGCGCATCTTTTGGCACCTTATTTATGTGGGTCAGTGTTTAATTGTACTTTTTACAGCAGAGTGTATCAAGTACCTTGTGTTTTTTATATACAAATGGTGTGGTTTTTCAACATGTAGATAAAGACATTGAGTTTGTCTTCGACTTAGAAGTAAGACAATTGCTGGATGAGTTAAATGGGCTTGGCCCAAAGATTTGACGTCTTCTGGGCTACCGAAGGGCAAATAACTTATAATCAAAAGTTGAATATAGTAATGACCAGTCGCGATATTACATAGTAAATGTAGCCGAATTTAATTAGCAAAAAGCCCAGGCAAAAATCCAAAAGTGGAAAAACTGTTCCAATGCTGCTGGTAAGAGGCTAATCCGACGTATTTTGTGACGAGAAATCGAATGGTGCAAACCGCGCTGCTCTCCGACCAACACTTATGGCTGTAGCTACAATTGAATGAGCATTTATGTGAAAATCACGTGCATAACAACGGCTCTTACTCCATGGAAACCAAGGAAATTTGCAATTTTTCAACAGCTGGAGATGCCTGGCCCAATTGCGCATCTTTTGGCACCTTATTGATGTGGGTCAGTGTTTAATTGTGCTTTTTACAGCAGACTGTATCAAGTACCTTGTGTTTTTTTATATACAAATGGTGTGGTTTTTCAACATGTAGATAAAGACATTGAGTTTGTCTTCGACTTAGAAGTAAGACAATTGCTGGATGAGTTAAATGGGCTTGGCCCAAAGATTTGACGTCTTCTGGGCTACCGAAGGGCACATAACTTATAATCAAAAGTTGAATATAGTAATGACCAGTCGCGATATTACATAGTAAATGTAGCCGAATTTAATTAGCAAAAAGCCCAGGCAAAAATCCCAAAGTGGAAAAACTGTTCCAATGCTGCTGGTAAGAGGCTAATCCGACGTATTTTGTGACGAGAAATCGAATGGTGCAAACCGCGCTGCTCTCCGACCAACACTTATGGCTGTAGCTACAATTGAATGAGCATTTATGTGAAAATCACGTGCCTAACAACGGCTCTTACTCCATGGAAACCAAGGAAATTTGCAATTTTTCAACAGCTGGAGATGCCTGGCCGAATTGCGCATCTTTTGGCACCTTATTGATGTGGGTCAGTGTTTAATTGTACTTTTTACAGCAGAGTGTATCAAGTACCTTGTGTTTTTTATATACAAATGGTGTGGTTTTTCAACATGTAGATAAAGACATTGAGTTTGTCTTCGACTTAGAAGTAAGACAATTGCTGGATGAGTTAAATGGGCTTGGCCCAAAGATTTGACGTCTTCTGGGCTACCGAAGGGCAAATAACTTATAATCAAAAGTTGAATATAGTAATGACCAGTCGCGATATTACATAGTAAATGTAGCCGAATTTAATTAGCAAAAAGCCCAGGCAAAAATCCAAAAGTGGAAAAACTGTTCCAATGCTGCTGGTAAGAGGCTAATCCGACGTATTTTGTGACGAGAAATCGAATGGTGCAAACCGCGTTGCTCTCCGACCAACACTTATGGCTGTAGCTACAATTGAATGAGCATTTATGTGAAAATCACGTGACCAGCAACGGCTCTTACTCCATGGAAACCAAGGAAATTTGCAATTTTTCAACAGCTTGAGATGGCCTGGCCCAATTGCGCATCTTTTGGCACCTTATTGATGTGGGTCAGTGTTTAATTGTACTTTTTACAGCAGACTGTATCAAGTACCTTGTGTTTTTTATATACAAATGGTGTGGTTTTTCAACATGTAGATAAAGACATTGAGTTTGTCTTCGACTTAGAAGTAAGACAATTGCTGGATGAGTTAAATGGGCTTGGCCCAAAGATTTGACGTCTTCTGGGCTACCGAAGGGCACATAACTTATAATCAAAAGTTGACTATAGTAATGACCAGTCCGCGATATTACATAGTAAATGTAGCCGAATTTAATTAGCAAAAAGCCAAGGCAAAAATCCCAAAGTGGAAAAACTGTTCCAATACTGCTGGTAAGAAGCTAATCCGACGTATTTTGTGACGAGAAATCGAATGGTGCAAACCGCGTTGCTCTCCGACCAATACTTTTGGCTGTAGCGACAATTGAATGAGCATTTATGTGAAGATCACGTGACCAGCAACGGCTCTTACTCCATGGAAACCAAGGAAATTTGCAATTTTTCAACAGCTGGAGATGCCTGGCCCAATTGCGCATCTTTTGGCACCTTATTGATGTGGGTCAGTGTTCAATTGTACTTTTTTACAGCAGGACTGTATCAAGTACCTTGTTGTTTTTATATACAAATGGTGTGGTTTTTCAACATGTAGATAAAGACATTGAGTTTGTCTTCGACTTAGAAGTAAGACAATTGCTGGATGAGTTAAATGGGCTTGGCCCAAAGATTTGACGTCTTCTGGGCTACCGAAGGGCACATAACTTATAATCAAAAGTTGAATATAGTAATAACCAGTCGCGATATTACATAGTAAATGTAGCCGAATTGAATTAGCAAAAAGCCCAGGCAAAAATCCCAAAGTGGAAAAACTGTTCCAATGCTGCTGGTAAGAGGCTAATCCGACGTATTTTGTGACGAGAAATCGAATGGTGCAAACCGCGTTGCTCTCCGACCAAAACTTATGGCTGTAGCGACAATTGAATGAGCATTTATGTGAAAATCACGTGCCTAACAACGGCTCTTACTCCATGGAAACCAAGGAAATTTGCAATTTTTCAACAGCTGGAGATGCCTGGCCCAATTGCGCATCTTTTGGCACCTTATTGATGTGGGTCAGTGTTTAATTGTACTTTTTACAGCAGACTGTTTCAAGTACCTTGTGTTTTTTATATACAGATGGTGTGGTTTTTCAACATGTAGATAAAGACATTGAGTTTGTCTTCGACTTAGAAGTAAGACAATTGCTGGATGAGTTAAATGGGCTTGGCCCAAAGATTTGACGTCTTCTGGGCTACCGAAGGGCAAATAACTTATAATCAAAAGTTGAATATAGTAATGACCAGTCGCGATGGTACATAGTAAATGTAGCCGAATTAAATTAGCAAAAAGCCCAGGCAAAAATCCCAAAGTGGAAAAACTGTTCCAATGCTGCTGGTAAGAGGCTAATCCGACGTATTTTGTGACGAGAAATCGAATGGTGCAAACCGCGTTGCTCTCCGACCAACACTTATGGCTGTAGCTACAATTGAATGAGCATTTATGTGAAAATCACGTGCCTAACAACGGCTCTTACTCCATGGAAACCAAGGAAATTTGCAATTTTTCAACAGATGAAGATGCCTGGCCCAATTGCGCATCTTTTGGCACCTTATTGATGTGGGTCAGTGTTTAATTGTACTTTTTACAGCAGAGTTTATCAAGTACCTTGTGTTTTTTATATACAAATGGTGTGGTTTTTCAACATGTAGATAAAGACATTGAGTTTGTCTTCGACTTAGAAGTAAGACAATTGCTGGATGAGTTAAATGGGCTTGGCCCAAAGATTTGACGTCTTCTGGGCTACCGAAGGGCAAATAACTTATAATCAAAAGTTGAATATAGTAATGACCAGTCGCGATATTACATAGTAAATGTAGCCGAATTTAATTAGCAAAAAGCCCAGGCAAAAATCCAAAAGTGGAAAAACTGTTCCAATGCTGCTGGTAAGAGGCTAATCCGACGTATTTTGTGACGAGAAATCGAATGGTGCAAACCGCGTTGCTCTCCGACCAACACTTATGGCTGTAGCTACAATTGAATGAGCATTTATGTGAAAATCACGTGACCAGCAACGGCTCTTACTCCATGGAAACCAAGGAAATTTGCAATTTTTCAACAGCTGGAGATGCCTGGCCCAATTGCGCATCTTTTGGCACCTTATTGATGTGGGTCAGTGTTTAATTGTACTTTTTACAGCAGACTGTATCAAGTACCTTGTGTTTTTTATATACAAATGGTGTGGTTTTTCAACATGTAGATAAAGACATTGAGTTTGTCTTCGACTTAGAAGTAAGACAATTGCTGGATGAGTTAAATGGGCTTGGCCCAAAGATTTGACGTCTTCTGGGCTACCGAAGGGCACATAACTTATAATCAAAAGTTGACTATAGTAATGACCAGTCGCGATATTACATAGTAAATGTAGCCGAATTTAATTAGCAAAAAGCCAAGGCAAAAATCCCAAAGTGGAAAAACTGTTCCAATACTCCTGGTAAGAAGCTAATCCGACGTATTTTGTGACGAGAAATCGAATGGTGCAAACCGCGTTGCTCTCCGACCAATACTTTTGGCTGTAGCGACAATTGAATGAGCATTTATGTGAAGATCACGTGAACAGCAACGGCTCTTACTCCATGGAAACCAAGGAAATTTGCAATTTTTCAACAGCTGGAGATGCCTGGCCCAATTGCGCATCTTTTGGCACCTTATTGATGTGGGTCAGTGTTCAATTGTACTTTTTACAGCAGACTGTATCAAGTACCTTGTTGTTTTTATATACAAATGGTGTGGTTTTTCAACATGTAGATAAAGACATTGAGTTTGTCTTCGACTTAGAAGTAAGACAATTGCTGGATGAGTTAAATGGGCTTGGCCCAAAGATTTGACGTCTTCTGGGCTACCGAAGGGCACATAACTTATAATCAAAAGTTGAATATAGTAATGACCAGTCGCGATATTACATAGTAAATGTAGCCAAATTGAATTAGCAAAAAGCCCAGGCAAAAATCCCAAAGTGGAAAAACTGTTCCAATGCTGCTGGTAAGAGGCTAATCCGACGTATTTTGTGACGAGAAATCGAATGGTGCAAACCGCGTTGCTCTCCGACCAATACTTTTGGCTGTAGCGACAATTGAATGAGCATTTATGTGAAAATCACGTGACCAGCAACGGCTCTTACTCCATGGAAACCAAGGAAATTTGCAATTTTTCAACAGCTGGAGATGCCTGGCCCAATTGCGCATCTTTTGGCACCTTATTGATGTGGGTCAGTGTTTAATTGTACTTTTTACAGCAGACTGTATCAAGTACCTTGTGTTTTTTATATACAAATGGTGTGGTTTTTCAACATGTAGATAAAGACATTGAGTTTGTCTTCGACTTAGAAGTAAGACAATTGCTGGATGAGTTAAATGGGCTTGGCCCAAAGATTTGACGTCTTCTGGGCTACCGAAGGGCACATAACTTATAATCAAAAGTTGACTATAGTAATGACCAGTCGCGATATTACATAGTAAATGTAGCCGAATTAAATTAGCAAAAAGCCCAGGCAAAAATCCCAAAGTGGAAAAACTGTTCCAATACTGCTCAAAAGAAGCTTATCCGACGTATTTTGTGACGAGAAATCGAATGGTGCAAACCGCGTTGCTCTCCGACCAATACTTTTGGCTGTAGCGACAATTGAATGAGCATTTATGTGAAGATCACGTGACCAGCAACGGCTCTTACTCCATGGAAACCAAGGAAATTTGCAATTTTTCAACAGCTGGAGATGCCTGGCCCAATTGCGCATCTTTTGGCACCTTATTGATGTGGGTCAGTGTTCAATTGTACTTTTTACAGCAGACTGTATCAAGTACCTTGTTGTTTTTATATACAAATGGTGTGGTTTTCCAACATGTAGATAAAGACATTGAGTTTGTCTTCGACTTAGAAGTAAGACAATTGCTGGATGAGTTAAATGGGCTTGGCCCAAAGATTTGACGTCTTCTGGGCTACCGAAGGGCACATAACTTATAATCAAAAGTTGAATATAGTAATGACCAGTCGCGATATTACATAGTAAATGTAGCCAAATTGAATTAGCAAAAAGCCCAGGCAAAAATCCAAAAGTGGAAAAACTGTTCCAATGCTGCTGGTAAGAGGCTAATCCGACGTATTTTGTGACGAGAAATCGAATGGTGCAAACCGCGTTGCTCTCCGACCAATACTTTTGGCTGTAGCGACAATTGAATGAGCATTTATGTGAAAATCACGTGCCTAACAACGGCTCTTACTCCATGGAAACCAAGGAAATTTGCAATTTTTCAACAGCTGGAGATGCCTGGCCCAATTGCGCATCTTTTGGCACCTTATTGATGTGGGTCAGTGTTCAATTGTACTTTTTACAGCAGACTGTATCAAGTACCTTGTTGTTTTTATATACAAATGGTGTGGTTTTCCAACATGTAGATAAAGACATTGAGTTTGTCTTCGACTTAGAAGTAAGACAATTGCTGGATGAGTTAAATGGGCTTGGCCCAAAGATTTGACGTCTTCTGGGCTACCGAAGGGCACATAACTTATAATCAAAAGTTGAATATAGTAATGACCAGTCGCGATATTACATAGTAAATGTAGCCGAATTGAATTAGCAAAAAGCCCAGGCAAAAATCCCAAAGTGGAAAAACTGTTCCAATGCTGCTGGTAAGAGGCTAATCCGACGTATTTTGTGACGAGAAATCGAATGGTGCAAACCGCATTGCTCTCCGACCAATACTTTTGGCTGTAGCGACAATTGAATGAGCATTTATGTGAAAATCACGTGCCTAACAACGGCTCTTACTCCATGGAAACCAAGGAAATTTGCAATTTTTCAACAGCTGGAGATGCCTGGTCCAATTGCGCATCTTTTGGCACCTTATTGATGTGGGTCAGTGATTAATTGTACTTTTTACAGCAGACTGTATCAAGTACCTTGTGTTTTTTATACACAAATGGTGTGGTTTTTCAACATGTAGATAAAGACATTGAGTTTGTCTTCGACTTAGAAGTAAGACAATTGCTGGATGAGTTAAATGGGCTTGGCCCAAAGATTTGACGTCTTCTGGGCTACCGAAGGGCACATAACTTATAATCAAAAGTTGAATATAGTAATGACCAGTCGCGATATTACATAGTAAATGTAGCCGAATTTAATTAGCAAAAAGCCCAGGCAAAAATCCAAAAGTGGAAAAACTGTTCCAGTGCTGCTGGTAAGAGGCTAATCCGACGTATTTTGTGACGAGAAATCGAATGGTGCAAACCGCGTTGCTCTCCGACCAACACTTATGGCTGTAGCTACAATTGAATGAGCATTTATGTGAAAATCACGTGCCTAACAACGGCTCTTACTCCATGGAAACCAAGGAAATTTGCAATTTTTCAACAGCTGGAGATGCCTGGCCCAATTGCGCATCTTTTGGCACCTTATTGATGTGGGTCAGTGTTTAATTGTGCTTTTTACAGGAGACTGTATCAAGTACCTTGTGTTTTTTATATACAAATGGTGTGGTTTTTCAACATGTAGATAAAGACATTGAGTTTGTCTTCGACTTAGAAGTAAGACAATTGCTGGATGAGTTAAATGGGCTTGGCCCAAAGATTTGACGTCTTCTGGGCTACCGAAGGGCACATAACTTATAATCAAAAGTTGAATATAGTAATGACCAGTCGCGATATTACATAGTAAATGTAGCCGAATTTAATTAGCAAAAAGCCCAGGCAAAAATCCTAAAGTGGAAAAACTGTTCCAGTGCTGCTGGTAAAAGGCTAATCCGACGTATTTTGTGACGAGAAATCGAATGGTGCAAACCGCGTTGCTCTCCGACCAATACTTTTGGCTGCAGCGACAATTGAATGAGCATTTATGTGAAAATTACGTGCCCAGCAACGGCTCTTACTCCATGGAAACCAAGGAAATTTGCAATTTTTCAACAGCTGGAGATGCCTGGCCCAATTGCGCATCTTTTGGCACCTTATTGATGTGGGTCAGTGTTCAATTGTACTTTTTACAGCAGACTGTATCAAGTACCTTGTTGTTTTTATATACAAATGGTGTGGTTTTTCAACATGTAGATAAAGACATTGAGTTTGTCTTCGACTTAGAAGTAAGACATTTGCTGGGTGAGTTAAATGGGCTTGGCCCAAAGATTTGACGTCCTCTGGGCTACCGAAGGGCACATAACTTATAATCAAAAGTTGACAATAGAAATGACCAGTCGCGATATTACATAGTAAATGTAGCCGATTTCAATTAGCAAAAAGCCCAGGCAAAAATCCAAAAGTGGAAAAACTGTTTCAAAGCTGCTGGTAAGAGGCTAATCCGACGTATTTTGTGACGTGAATTCAAATGGTGCAAACCGCGTTGCTCTCCGACCAATACTTTTGGCTGTAGGGACAATTGAATGAGCATTTATGTGAAAAGTACGTGCCCAGCAACGGCTCTTACTCCATGGAAACCAAGGAAATTTGCAATTTTTAAACAGCTGGAGATGCCTGGCCCAATTGCGCATCTTTTGGCACCTTATTGATGTGGGTCAGTGTTCAATTGTACTTTTTACAGCAGACTGTATCAAGTACCTTGTTGTTTTTATATACAAATGGTGTGGTTTTTCAACATGTAGATAAAGAAATTGAGATTGTCTTCGACTTAGAAGTAAGACATTTGCTGGGTGAGTTAAATGGGCTTGGCCTAAAGATTTGACGTCTTCTGAGCTACCGAAGGGCACATAACTTATAATCAAAAGTTGACTATAGTAATGACCAGTCGCGATATTACATAGTAAATGTAGTCGATTTCAATTAGCAAAAAGACCAGGCAAAAATCCCAAAGTGGAAAAACTGTTCCAATGCTGCTGGTAAGAGGCTAATCCGACGTATTTTGTGACGAGAAATCGAATGGTGCTAACCGCGTTGCTCTCCGACCAATACTTTTGGCTGTAGCGACAATTGAATGAGAATATATGTGAAAATCACGTGCCCAGCAACGGCTCTTACTCCATGGAAACCAAGGAAATTTGCAATTTTTCAACAGCTGGAGATGCCTGGCCCAATTGCGCATCTTTTGGCACCTTATTGATGTGGGTCAGTGTTTAATTGTACTTTTTACAGCAGACTGTATCAAGTACCTTGTGTTTTTTATATACAAATGGTGTGGTTTTTCAACATGTAGATAAAGACATTGAGTTTGTCTTCGACTTAGAAGTAAGACAATTGCTGGATGAGTTAAATGGGCTTGGCCCAAAGATTTGACGTCTTCTGGGCTACCGAAGGGCACATAACTTATAATCAAAAGTTGACTATAGTAATGACCAGTCGCAATATTACATAGTAAATGTAGCCGAAATTAATTAGCAAAAAGCCCAGGCAAAAATCCAAAAGTTGAAAAACTGTTCAAATGCTGCTGGTAAGAGGCTAATCCGACGTATTTTGTGACGAGAATTCGAATGGTGCAAACCGCGTTGCTCTCCGACCATTACTTTTGGCTGTAGCGACAATTAAATGAGCATTTATGTGAAAATCAAGTTGCCAATAAAAGCTCTTACTCCATGGAAACCAAATAAATTTGCAATTTTTCAACAGCTGGAGATGCCTGGCCCAATTGCGCATTTTTTGGCACCTTATTGATGTGGGTCAGTGTTTAATTGTGCTTTTTACAGGAGACTGTATCAAGTACCTTGTGTTTTTTATATACAAATGGTGTGGTTTTTCAACATGTAGATAAAGACATTGAGTTTGTCTTCGACTTAGAAGTAAGACAATTGCTGGATGAGTTAAATGGGCTTGGCCCAAAGATTTGACGTCTTCTGGGCTACCGAAGGGCACATAACTTATAATCAAAAGTTGAATATAGTAATGACCAGTCGCGATGGTACATTGTAAATGTAGCCGATTTCAATTAGCAAAAAGACCAGGCAAAAATCCAAAAGTGGAAAAACTGTTCCAATGCTGCTGTTAAGAGTCTAATCCGACGTATTTTGTGACGATAAATCGAATGGTGCAAACTGCGTTGCTCTCCGGCCAATACTTTTGGCTGCAGCGACAATTGAATGAGCATTTATGTGAAAATTACGTGCCCAGCAACGGCTCTTACTCCATGGAAACCAAGGAAATTTGCAATTTTTCAACAGCTGGAGATGCCTGGCCCAATTGCGCATCTTTTGGCACCTTATTGATGTGGGTCAGTGTTCAATTGTACTTTTTACAGCAGACTGTATCAAGTACCTTGTTGTTTTTATATACAAATGGTGTGGTTTTTCAACATGTAGATAAAGACATTGAGTTTGTCTTCAACTTAGAAGTAAGACATTTGCTGGGTGAGTTAAATGGGCTTGGCCCAAAGATTTGACGTCCTCTGGGCTACCGAAGGGCACATAACTTATAATCAAAAGTTGACAATAGAAATGACCAGTCGCGATATTACATAGTAAATGTAGCCGATTTCAATTAGCAAAAAGCCCAGGCAAAAATCCAAAAGTGGAAAAACTGTTTCAAAGCTGCTGGTAAGAGGCTAATCCGACGTATTTTGTGACGTGAATTCAAATGGTGCAAACCGCGTTGCTCTCCGACCAATACTTTTGGCTGTAGGGACAATTGAATGAGCATTTATGTGAAAAGTACGTGCCCAGCAACGGCTCTTACTCCATGGAAACCAAGGAAATTTGCAATTTTTAAACAGCTGGAGATGCCTGGCCCAATTGCGCATCTTTTGGCACCTTATTGATGTGGGTCAGTGTTCAATTGTACTTTTTACAGCAGACTGTATCAAGTACCTTGTTGTTTTTATATACAAATGGTGTGGTTTTTCAACATGTAGATAAAGAAATTGAGTTTGTCTTCGACTTAGAAGTAAGACATTTGCTGGGTGAGTTAAATGGGCTTGGCCTAAAGATTTGACGTCTTCTGGGCTACCGAAGGGCACATAACTTATAATCAAAAGTTGACTATAGTAATGACCAGTCGCGATATTACATAGTAAATGTAGCCGATTTCAATTAGCAAAAAGACCAGGCAAAAATCCCAAAGTGGAAAAACTGTTCCAATGCTGCTGGTAAGAGGCTAATCCGACGTATTTTGTGACGAGAAATCGAATGGTGCTAACCGCGTTGCTCTCCGGCCAATACTTTTGGCTGTAGCGACAATTGAATGAGAATATATGTGAAAATCACGTGCCCAGCAACGGCTCTTACTCCATGGAAACCAAGGAAATTTGCAATTTTTCAACAGCTGGAGATGCCTGGCCCAATTGCGCATCTTTTGGCACCTTATTAATGTGGGTCAGTGTTTAATTGTACTTTTTACAGCAGACTGTATCAAGTACCTTGTGTTTTTTATATACAAATGGTGTGGTTTTTCAACATGTAGATAAAGACATTGAGTTTGTCTTCGACTTAGAAGTAAGACAATTGCTGGATGAGTTAAATGGGCTTGGCCCAAAGATTTGACGTCTTCTGGCTACCGAAGGGCACATAACTTATAATCAAAAGTTGACTATAGTAATGACCAGTCGCAATATTACATAGTAAATGTAGCCGAAATTAATTAGCAAAAAGCCCAGGCAAAAATCCAAAAGTTGAAAAACTGTTCAAATGCTGCTGGTAAGAGGCTAATCCGACGTATTTTGTGACGAGAATTCGAATGGTGCAAACCGCGTTGCTCTCCGACCATTACTTTTGGCTGTAGCGACAATTAAATGAGCATTTATGTGAAAATCAAGTTGCCAATAAAAGCTCTTACTCCATGGAAACCAAGGAAATTTGCAATTTTTCAACAGCTGGAGATGCCTGGCCCAATTGCGCATTTTTTGGCACCTTATTGATGTGGGTCAGTGTTTAATTGTGCTTTTTACAGGAGACTGTATCAAGTACCTTGTGTTTTTTATATACAAATGGTGTGGTTTTTCAACATGTAGATAAAGACATTGAGTTTGTCTTCGACTTAGAAGTAAGACAATTGCTGGATGAGTTAAATGGGCTTGGCCCAAAGATTTGACGTCTTCTGGGCTACCGAAGGGCACATAACTTATAATCAAAAGTTGAATATAGTAATGACCAGTCGCGATGGTACATTGTAAATGTAGCCGATTTCAATTAGCAAAAAGACCAGGCAAAAATCCAAAAGTGGAAAAACTGTTCCAATGCTGCTGTTAAGAGTCTAATCCGACGTATTTTGTGACGATAAATCGAATGGTGCAAACTGCGTTGCTCTCCGGCCAATACTTTTGGCTGTAGCGACAATTAAATGAGAATTTATGTGAAAATCACGTGCCCAGCAACGGCTCTTACTCCATGGAAACCAAGGAAATTTGCAATTTTTCAACAGCTGGAGATGCCTGGCCCAATTGCGCATCTTTTGGCACCTTATTGATGTGGGTCAGTGTTCAATTGTACTTTTTATAGCAGACTGTATCAAGTACCTTGTTGTTTTTATATACAAATGGTGTGGTTTTTCAACATGTAGATAAAGACATTGAGTTTGTCTTCGACTTAGAAGTAAGACAATTGCTGGATGAGTTAAATGGGCTTGGCCCAAAGATTTGACGTCTTCTGGGCTACCGAAGGGCACATAACTTATAATCAAAAGTTGAATATAGTAATGACCAGTCGCGATATTACATAGTAAATGTAGCCGAATTTAATTAGCAAAAAGCCCAGGCAAAAATCCAAAAGTGGAAAAACTGTTCCAATGCTGCTGGTAAGAGGCTAATCCGACGTATTTTGTGACGAGAAATCGAATGGTGCAAACCGCGTTGCTCTCCGACCAATACTTTTGGCTGTAGCGACAATTGAATGAGCATTTATGTAAAAATCACGTGACCAGCAACGGCTCTTACTCCATGGAAACCAAGGAAATTTGCAATTTTTCAACAGCTGGAGATGCCTGGCCCAATTGCGCATTTTTTGGCACCTGATTGATGTGGGTCAGTGTTTAATTGTACTTTTTACAGCAGACTGTATCAAGTACCTTGTGTTTTTTATATACAAATGGTGTGGTTTTTCAACATGTAGATAAAGACATTGAGTTTGTCTTCGACTTAGAAGTAAGACAATTGCTGGATGAGTTAAATGGGCTTGGCCCAAAGATTTGACGTCTTCTGGGCTACCGAAGGGCACATAACTTATAATCAAAAGTTGAATATAGTAATGACCAGTCGCGATATTACATAGTAAATGTAGCCGAATTTAATTAGCAAAAAGCCCAGGCAAAAATCCCAAAGTGGAAAAAACTGTTCCAATACTGCTGGTAAGAAGCTAATCCGACGTATTTTGTGACGAGAAATCGAATGGTGCAAACCGCGTTGCTCTCCGACCAATACTTTTGGCTGTAGCGACAATTGAATGAGCATTTATGTGAAAATCACGTGACCAGCAACGGCTCTTACTCCATGGAAACCAAGGAAATTTGCAATTTTTCAACAGCTGGAGATGCCTGGCCCAATTGCGCATCTTTTGGCACCTTATTGATGTGGGTCAGTGTTTAATTGTGCTTTTTACAGGAGACTGTATCAAGTACCTTGTGTTTTTTTATATACAAATGGTGTGGTTTTTCAACATGTAGATAAAGACATTGAGTTTGTCTTCGACTTAGAAGTAAGACAATTGCTGGATGAGTTAAATGGGCTTGGCCCAAAGATTTGACGTCTTCTGGGCTACCGAAGGGCACATAACTTATAATCAAAAGTTGAATATAGTAATGACCAGTCGCGATGGTACATTGTAAATGTAGCCGATTTCAATTAGCAAAAAGACCAGGCAAAAATCCAAAAGTGGAAAAACTGTTCCAATGCTGCTGTTAAGAGTCTAATCCGACGTATTTTGTGACGATAAATCGAATGGTGCAAACTGCGTTGCTCTCCGGCCAATACTTTTGGCTGTAGCGACAATTAAATGAGAATTAATGTGAAAATCACGTGCCCAGCAACGGCTCTTACTCCATGGAAACCAAGGAAATTTGCAATTTTTCAACAGCTGGAGATGCTGGCCCAATTGCGCATCTTTTGGCACCTTATTGATGTGGGTCAGTGTTCAATTGTACTTTTTATAGCAGACTGTATCAAGTACCTTGTTGTTTTTATATACAAATGGTGTGGTTTTTCAACATGTAGATAAAGACATTGAGTTTGTCTTCGACTTAGAAGTAAGACAATTGCTGGATGAGTTAAATGGGCTTGGCCCAAAGATTTGACGTCTTCTGGGCTACCGAAGGGCACATAATATAATCAAAAGTTGAATATAGTAATGACCAGTCGCGATATTACATAGTAAATGTAGCCGAATTTAATTAGCAAAAAGCCCAGGCAAAAATCCAAAAGTGGAAAAACTGTTCCAATGCTGCTGGTAAGAAGCTAATCCGACGTATTTTGTGACGAGAAATCGAATGGTGCAAACCGCGTTGCTCTCCGACCAATACTTTTGGCTGTAGCGACAATTGAATGAGCATTTATGTAAAAATCACGTGACCAGCAACGGCTCTTACTCCATGGAAACCAAGGAAATTTGCAATTTTTCAACAGCTGGAGATGCCTGGCCCAATTGCGCATTTTTTGGCACCTGATTGATGTGGGTCAGTGTTTAATTGTACTTTTTACAGCAGACTGTATCAAGTACCTTGTGTTTTTTATATACAAATGGTGTGGTTTTTCAACATGTAGATAAAGACATTGAGTTTGTCTTCGACTTAGAAGTAAGACAATTGCTGGATGAGTTAAATGGGCTTGGCCCAAAGATTTGACGTCTTCTGGGCTACCGAAGGGCACATAACTTATAATCAAAAGTTGAATATAGTAATGACCAGTCGCGATATTACATAGTAAATGTAGCCGAATTTAATTAGCAAAAAGCCCAGGCAAAAATCCCAAAGTGGAAAAACTGTTCCAATACTGCTGGTAAGAAGCTAATCCGACGTATTTTGTGACGAGAAATCGAATGGTGCAAACCGCGTTGCTCTCCGACCAATACTTTTGGCTGTAGCGACAATTGAATGAGCATTTATGTGAAAATCACGTGACCAGCAACGGCTCTTACTCCATGGAAACCAAGGAAATTTGCAATTTTTCAACAGCTGGAGATGCCTGGCCCAATTGCGCATCTTTTGGCACCTTATTGATGTGGGTCAGTGTTCAATTGTACTTTTTACAGCAGACTGTATCAAGTACCTTGTTGTTTTTATATACAAATGGTGTGGTTTTTCAACATGTAGATAAAGACATTGAGTTTGTCTTCGACTTAGAAGTAAGACAATTGCTGGATGAGTTAAATGGGCTTGGCCCAAAGATTTGACGTCTTCTGGGCTACCGAAGGGCACATAACTTATAATCAAAAGTTGAATATAGTAATGACCAGTCGCGATATTACATAGTAAATGTAGCCGAATTTAATTAGCAAAAAGCCCAGGCAAAAATCCAAAAGTGGAAAAACTGTTCCAATGCTGCTGGTAAGAGGCTAATCCGACGTATTTTGTGACGAGAAATCGAATGGTGCAAACCGCATTGCTCTCCGACCAATACTTTTGGCTGTAGCGACAATTGAATGAGCATTTATGTGAAAATCACGTGCCTAACAACGGCTCTTACTCCATGGAAACCAAGGAAATTTGCAATTTTTCAACAGCTGGAGATGCCTGGTCCAATTGCGCATCTTTTGGCACCTTATTGATGTGGGTCAGTGATTAATTGTACTTTTTACAGCAGACTGTATCAAGTACCTTGTGTTTTTTATACACAAATGGTGTGGTTTTTCAACATGTAGATAAAGACATTGAGTTTGTCTTCGACTTAGAAGTAAGACAATTGCTGGATGAGTTAAATGGGCTTGGCCCAAAGATTTGACGTCTTCTGGGCTACCGAAGGGCACATAACTTATAATCAAAAGTTGAATATAGTAATGACCAGTCGCGATATTACATAGTAAATGTAGCCGAATTTAATTAGCAAAAAGCCCAGGCAAAAATCCAAAAGTGGAAAAACTGTTCCAATGCTGCTGGTAAGAGGCTAATCCGACGTATTTTCTGACGAGAAATCGAATGGTGCAAACCGCGTTGCTCTCCGACCAACACTTATGGCTGTAGCTACAATTGAATGAGCATTTATGTGAAAATCACGTGCCTAACAACGGCTCTTACTCCATGGAAACCAAGGAAATTTGCAATTTTTCAACAGCTGGAGATGCCTGGCCCAATTGCGCATCTTTTGGCACCTTATTGATGTGGGTCAGTGTTTAATTGTGCTTTTTACAGGAGACTGTATCAAGTACCTTGTGTTTTTTATATACAAATGGTGTGGTTTTTCAACATGTAGATAAAGACATTGAGTTTGTCTTCGACTTAGAAGTAAGACAATTGCTGGATGAGTTAAATGGGCTTGGCCCAAAGATTTGACGTCTTCTGGGCTACCGAAGGGCACATAACTTATAATCAAAAGTTGAATATAGTAATGACCAGTCGCGATATTACATAGTAAATGTAGCCGAATTTAATTAGCAAAAAGCCCAGGCAAAAATCCCAAAGTGGAAAAACTGTTCCAATGCTGCTGGTAAGAGGCTAATCCGACGTATTTTGTGACGAGAAATCGAATGGTGCAAACCGCGTTGCTCTCCGACCAATACTTTTGGCTGCAGCGACAATTGAATGAGCATTTATGTAAAAATTACGTGCCCAGGAACGGCTCTTACTCCATGGAAACCAAGGAAATTTGCAATTTTTCAACAGCTGGAGATGCCTGGCCCAATTGCGCATCTTTTGGCACCTTATTAATGTGGGTCAGTGTTCAATTGTACTTTTTACAGCAGACTGTATCAAGTACCTTGTTGTTTTTATATACAAATGGTGTGGTTTTTCAACATGTAGATAAAGACATTGAGTTTGTCTTCGACTTAGAAGTAAGACATTTGCTGGGTGAGTTAAATGGGCTTGGCCCAAAGATTTGACGTCTTCTGGGCTACCGAAGGGCACATAACTTATAATCAAAAGTTGAATATAGTAATGACCAGTCGCGATGGTACATTGTAAATGTAGCCGATTTCAATTAGCAAAAAGACCAGGCAAAAATCCAACAGTGGAAAAACTGTTCCAATGCTGCTGGTAAGAGGCTAATCCGACGTATTTTGTGACGAGAAATCGAATGGTGCAAACTGCGTTGCTCTCCGGCCAATACTTTTGGCTGTAGCGACAATTGAATGAGAATTTATGTGAAAATCACGTGCCCAGCAACGGCTCTTACTCCATGGAAACCAAGGAAATTTGCAATTTTTCAACAGCTGGAGATGCCTGGCCCAATTGCGCATCTTTTGGCACCTTATTGATGTGGGTCAGTGTTCAATTGTACTTTTTACAGCAGACTGTATCAAGTACCTTGTCTTTTTTATATACAAATGGTGTGGTTTTTCAACATGTAGATAAAGACATTGAGTTTGTCTTCGACTTAGAAGTAAGACAATTGCTGGATGAGTTAAATGGGCTTGGCCCAAAGATTTGACGTCTCCTGGGCTACCGAAGGGCACATAACTTATAATCAAAAGTTGACTATAGTAATGACCAGTCGCGATATTACATAGTAAATGTAGCCGAATTTAATTAGCAAAAAGCCCAGGCAAAAATCCAAAAGTGGAAAAACTGTTCCAATACTGCTGGAAAGAGACTAATCCGACGTATTTTGTGACGAGAAATCGAATGGTGCAAACCGCGTTGCTCTCCGACCAATACTTTTGGCTGTAGCGACAATTGAATGAGCATTTATGTAAAAATCACGTGACCAGCAACGGCTCTTACTCCATGGAAACCAAGGAAATTTGCAATTTTTCAACAGCTGGAGATGCCTGGCCCAATTCCGCATTTTTTGGCACCTGATTGATGTGGGTCAGTGTTTAATTGTACTTTTTACAGCAGACTGTATCAAGTACCTTGTGTTTTTTATATACAAATGGTGTGGTTTTTCAACATGTAGATAAAGACATTGAGTTTGTCTTCGACTTAGAAGTAAGACAATTGCTGGATGAGTTAAATGGGCTTGGCCCAAAGATTTGACGTCTTCTGGGCTACCGAAGGGCACATAACTTATAATCAAAAGTTGAATATAGTAATGACCAGTCGCGATATTACATAGTAAATGTAGCCGAATTTAATTAGCAAAAAGCCCAGGCAAAAATCCCAAAGTGGAAAAACTGTTCCAATACTGCTGGTAAGAAGCTAATCCGACGTATTTTGTGACGAGAAATCGAATGGTGCAAACCGCGTTGCTCTCCGACCAATACTTTTGGCTGTAGCGACAATTGAATGAGCATTTATGTGAAAATCACGTGACCAGCAACGGCTCTTACTCCATGGAAACCAAGGAAATTTGCAATTTTTCAACAGCTGGAGATGCCTGGCCCAATTGCGCATCTTTTGGCACCTTATTGATGTGGGTCAGTGATTAATTGTACTTTTTACAGCAGACTGTATCAAGTACCTTGTGTTTTTTATACACAAATGGTGTGGTTTTTCAACATGTAGATAAAGACATTGAGTTTGTCTTCGACTTAGAAGTAAGACAATTGCTGGATGAGTTAAATGGGCTTGGCCCAAAGATTTGACGTCTTCTGGGCTACCGAAGGGCACATAACTTATAATCAAAAGTTGAATATAGTAATGACCAGTCGCGATATTACATAGTAAATGTAGCCGAATTTAATTAGCAAAAAGCCCAGGCAAAAATCCCAAAGTGGAAAAACTGTTCCAATGCTGCTGGTAAGAGGCTAATCCGACGTATTTTCTGACGAGAAATCGAATGGTGCAAACCGCGTTGCTCTCCGACCAACACTTATGGCTGTAGCTACAATTGAATGAGCATTTATGTGAAAATCACGTGCCTAACAACGGCTCTTACTCCATGGAAACCAAGGAAATTTGCAATTTTTCAACAGCTGGAGATGCCTGGCCCAATTGCGCATCTTTTGGCACCTTATTGATGTGGGTCAGTGTTTAATTGTGCTTTTTACAGGAGACTGTATCAAGTACCTTGTGTTTTTTATATACAAATGGTGTGGTTTTTCAACATGTAGATAAAGACATTGAGTTTGTCTTCGACTTAGAAGTAAGACAATTGCTGGATGAGTTAAATGGGCTTGGCCCAAAGATTTGACGTCTTCTGGGCTACCGAAGGGCACATAACTTATAATCAAAAGTTGAATATAGTAATGACCAGTCGCGATATTACATAGTAAATGTAGCCGAATTTAATTAGCAAAAAGCCCAGGCAAAAATCCAAAAGTGGAAAAACTGTTCCAATGCTGCTGGTAAGAGGCTAATCCGACGTATTTTGTGACGAGAAATCAAATGGTGCAAACCGCGTTGCTCTCCGACCAATACTTTTGGCTGCAGCGACAATTGAATGAGCATTTATGTAAAAATTACGTGCCCAGGAACGGCTCTTACTCCATGGAAACCAAGGAAATTTGCAATTTTTCAACAGCTGGAGATGCCTGGCCCAATTGCGCATCTTTTGGCACCTTATTAATGTGGGTCAGTGTTCAATTGTACTTTTTACAGCAGACTGTATCAAGTACCTTGTTGTTTTTATATACAAATGGTGTGGTTTTTCAACATGTAGATAAAGACATTGAGTTTGTCTTCGACTTAGAAGTAAGACATTTGCTGGGTGAGTTAAATGGGCTTGGCCCAAAGATTTGACGTCTTCTGGGCTACCGAAGGGCACATAACTTATAATCAAAAGTTGAATATAGTAATGACCAGTCGCGATGGTACATTGTAAATGTAGCCGATTTCAATTAGCAAAAAGACCAGGCAAAAATCCAACAGTGGAAAAACTGTTCCAATGCTGCTGGTAAGAAGCTAATCCGACGTATTTTGTGACGAGAAATCGAATGGTGCAAACCGCGTTGCTCTCCGACCAATACTTTTGGCTGTAGCGACAATTAAATGAGCATTTATGTGAAAATCACGTGCCTAACAACGGCTCTTACTCCATGGAAACCAAGGAAATTTGCAATTTTTCAACAGCTGGAGATGCCTGGCCCAATTGCGCATCTTTTGGCACCTTATTTATGTGGGTCAGTGTTTAATTGTACTTTTTACAGCAGACTGTATCAAGTGCCTTGTGTTTTTTATACACAAATGGTGTGGTTTTTCAACATGTAGATAAAGACATTGAGTTTGTCTTCGACTTAGAAGTAAGACAATTGCTGGATGAGTTAAATGGGCTTGGCCCAAAGATTTGACGTCTTCTGGGCTACCGAAGGGCACATAACTTATAATCAAAAGTTGAATATAGTAATGACCAGTCGCGATGGTACATTGTAAATGTAGCCGATTTCAATTAGCAAAAAGACCAGGCAAAAATCCAACAGTGGAAAAACTGTTCCAATGCTGCTGGTAAGAGGCTAATCCGACGTATTTTGTGACGAGAAATCGAATGGTGCAAACTGCGTTGCTCTCCGGCCAATACTTTTGGCTGTAGCGACAATTGAATGAGAATTTATGTGAAAATCACGTGCCCAGCAACGGCTCTTACTCCATGGAAACCAAGGAAATTTGCAATTTTTCAACAGCTGGAGATGCCTGGCCCAATTGCGCATCTTTTGGCACCTTATTGATGTGGGTCAGTGTTCAATTGTACTTTTTACAGCAGACTGTATCAAGTACCTTGTCTTTTTTATATACAAATGGTGTGGTTTTTCAACATGTAGATAAAGACATTGAGTTTGTCTTCGACTTAGAAGTAAGACAATTGCTGGATGAGTTAAATGGGCTTGGCCCAAAGATTTGACGTCTCCTGGGCTACCGAAGGGCACATAACTTATAATCAAAAGTTGACTATAGTAATGACCAGTCGCGATATTACATAGTAAATGTAGCCGAATTTAATTAGCAAAAAGCCCAGGCAAAAATCCAAAAGTGGAAAAACTGTTCCAATACTGCTGGAAAGAGACTAATCCGACGTATTTTGTGACGAGAAATCGAATGGTGCAAACCGCGTTGCTCTCCGACCAATACTTTTGGCTGTAGCGACAATTGAATGAGCATTTATGTAAAAATCACGTGACCAGCAACGGCTCTTACTCCATGGAAACCAAGGAAATTTGCAATTTTTCAACAGCTGGAGATGCCTGGCCCAATTGCGCATTTTTTGGCACCTGATTGATGTGGGTCAGTGTTTAATTGTACTTTTTACAGCAGACTGTATCAAGTACCTTGTGTTTTTTATATACAAATGGTGTGGTTTTTCAACATGTAGATAAAGACATTGAGTTTGTCTTCGACTTAGAAGTAAGACAATTGCTGGATGAGTTAAATGGGCTTGGCCCAAAGATTTGACGTCTTCTGGGCTACCGAAGGGCACATAACTTATAATCAAAAGTTGAATATAGTAATGACCAGTCGCGATATTACATAGTAAATGTAGCCGAATTTAATTAGCAAAAAGCCCAGGCAAAAATCCCAAAGTGGAAAAACTGTTCCAATACTGCTGGTAAGAAGCTAATCCGACGTATTTTGTGACGAGAAATCGAATGGTGCAAACCGCGTTGCTCTCCGACCAATACTTTTGGCTGTAGCGACAATTGAATGAGCATTTATGTGAAAATCACGTGACCAGCAACGGCTCTTACTCCATGGAAACCAAGGAAATTTGCAATTTTTCAACAGCTGGAGATGCCTGGCCCAATTGCGCATCTTTTGGCACCTTATTGATGTGGGTCAGTGTTCAATTGTACTTTTTACAGCAGACTGTATCAAGTACCTTGTTGTTTTTATATACAAATGGTGTGGTTTTTCAACATGTAGATAAAGACATTGAGTTTGTCTTCGACTTAGAAGTAAGACAATTGCTGGATGAGTTAAATGGGCTTGGCCCAAAGATTTGACGTCTTCTGGGCTACCGAAGGGCACATAACTTATAATCAAAAGTTGAATATAGTAATGACCAGTCGCGATGGTACATTAAATGTAGCCGAATTTAATTAGCAAAAAGCCCAAGCAAAAATCGCAAAGTGGAAAAACTGTTCCAATGCTGCTGGTAAGAGGCTAATCCGACGTATTTTGTGACGAGAAATCGAATGGTGCAAACCGCGTTGCTCTCCGACCAATACTTTTGGCTGTAGCGACAATTGAATGAGCATTTATGTGAAAATTACGTGCCCAGCAACGGCTCTTACTCCATGGAAACCAAGGAAATTTGCAATTTTTCAACAGCTGGAGATGCCTGGCCCAATTGCGCATCTTTTGGCACCTTATTGATGTGGGTCAGTGTTCAATTGTACTTTTTACAGCAGACTGTATCAAGTACCTTGTTGTTTTTATATACAAATGGTGCGGTTTTTCAACATGTAGATAAAGACATTGAGTTTGTCTTCGACTTAGAAGTAAGACATTTGCTGGGTGAGTTAAATGGGCTTGGCCCAAAGATTTGACGTCCTCTGGGCTACCGAAGGGCACATAACTTATAATCAAAAGTTGACAATAGAAATGACCAGTCGCGATATTACATAGTAAATGTAGCCGATTTCAATTACCAAAAAGCCCAGGCAAAAATCCAAAAGTTGAAAAACTGTTCAAATGCTGCTGGTAAGAAGCTAATCCGACGTATTTTGTGACGAGAATTCGAATGGTGCAAACCGCGTTGCTCTCCGACCATTACTTTTGGCTGTAGCGACAATTAAATGAGCATTTATGTGAAAATCAAGTTCCCAATAAGAGCTCTTACTCCATGGAAACCAAGGAAATTTGCAATTTTTAAACAGCTGGAGATGCCTGGCCCAATTCCGCATCTTTTGGCACCTTATTGATGTGGGTCAGTGTTCAGTTGTACTTTTTACAGCAGACTGTATCAAGTACCTTGTGTTTTTTATATACAAATGGTGTGGTTTTTCAACATGTAGATAAAGACATTGAGTTTGTCTTCGACTTAGAAGTAAGACAATTGCTGGATGAGTTAAATGGGCTTGGCCCAAAGATTTGACGTCTTCTGGGCTACCGAAGGGCACATAACTTATAATCAAAAGTTGAATATAGTAATGACCAGTCGCGATGGTACATTGTAAATGTAGCCGATTTCAATTAGCAAAAAGACCAGGCAAAAATCCAACAGTGGAAAAACTGTTCCAATGCTGCTGTTAAGAGTCTAATCCGACGTATTTTGTGACGATAAATCGAATGGTGCAAACTGCGTTGCTCTCCGGCCAATACTTTTGGCTGTAGCGACAATTAAATGAGAATTTATGTGAAAATCACGTGCCCAGCAACGGCTCTTACTCCATGGAAACCAAGGAAATTTGCAATTTTTCAACAGCTGGAGATGCCTGGCCCAATTGCGCATCTTTTGGCACCTTATTGATGTGGGTCAGTGTTCAATTGTACTTTTTACAGCAGACTGTATCAAGTACCTTGTTGTTTTTATATACAAATGGTGTGGTTTTTCAACATGTAGATAAAGACATTGAGTTTGTCTTCGACTTAGAAGTAAGACAATTGCTGGATGAGTTAAATGGGCTTGGCCCAAAGATTTGACGTCTTCTGGGCTACCGAAGGGCACATAACTTATAATCAAAAGTTGAATATAGTAATGACCAGTCGCGATATTACATAGTAAATGTAGTCGAATTTAATTAGCAAAAAGCCCAGGCAAAAATCCAAAAGTGGAAAAACTGTTCCAATGCTGCTGGTAAGAGGCTAATCCGACGTATTTTGTGACGAGAAATCGAATGGTGCAAACCGCGTTGCTCTCCGACAAACACTTATGGCTGTAGCTACAATTGAATGAGCATTTATGTGAAAATCACGTGCCTAACAACGGCTCTTACTCCATGGAAACCAAGGAAATTTGCAATTTTTCAACAGCTGGAGATGCCTGGCCCAATTGCGCATCTTTTGGCACCTTATTGATGTGGGTCAGTGTTTAATTGTGCTTTTTACAGGAGACTGTATCAAGTACCTTATGTTTTTTATATACAAATGGTGTGGTTTTTCAACATGTAGATAAAGACATTGAGTTTGTCTTCGACTTAGAAGTAAGACAATTGCTGGATGAGTTAAATGGGCTTGGCCCAAAGATTTGACGTCTTCTGGGCTACCGAAGGGCACATAACTTATAATCAAAAGTTGAATATAGTAATGACCAGTCTCGATATTACATAGTAAATGTAGCCGAATTTAATTAGCAAAAAGCCCAAGCAAAAATCGCAAAGTGGAAAAACTGTTCCAATGCTGCTGGTAAGAGGCTAATCCGACGTATTTTGTGACGAGAAATCGAATGGTGCAAACCGCGTTGCTCTCCGACCAATACTTTTGGCTGTAGCGACAATTGAATGAGCATTTATGTGAAAATTACGTGCCCAGCAACGGCTCTTACTCCATGGAAACCAAGGAAATTTGCAATTTTTCAACAGCTGGAGATGCCTGGCCCAATTGCGCATCTTTTGGCACCTTATTGATGTGGGTCAGTGTTCAATTGTACTTTTTACAGCAGACTGTATCAAGTACCTTGTTGTTTTTATATACAAATGGTGCGGTTTTTCAACATGTAGATAAAGACATTGAGTTTGTCTTCGACTTAGAAGTAAGACATTTGCTGGGTGAGTTAAATGGGCTTGGCCCAAAGATTTGACGTCCTCTGGGCTACCGAAGGGCACATAACTTATAATCAAAAGTTGACAATAGAAATGACCAGTCGCGATATTACATAGTAAATGTAGCCGATTTCAATTACCAAAAAGCCCAGGCAAAAATCCAAAAGTTGAAAAACTGTTCAAATGCTGCTGGTAAGAAGCTAATCCGACGTATTTTGTGACGAGAATTCGAATGGTGCAAACCGCGTTGCTCTCCGACCATTACTTTTGGCTGTAGCGACAATTAAATGAGCATTTATGTGAAAATCAAGTTCCCAATAAGAGCTCTTACTCCATGGAAACCAAGGAAATTTGCAATTTTTAAACAGCTGGAGATGCCTGGCCCAATTCCGCATCTTTTGGCACCTTATTGATGTGGGTCAGTGTTCAGTTGTACTTTTTACAGCAGACTGTATCAAGTACCTTGTGTTTTTTATATACAAATGGTGTGGTTTTTCAACATGTAGATAAAGACATTGAGTTTGTCTTCGACTTAGAAGTAAGACAATTGCTGGATGAGTTAAATGGGCTTGGCCCAAAGATTTGACGTCTTCTGGGCTACCGAAGGGCACATAACTTATAATCAAAAGTTGAATATAGTAATGACCAGTCGCGATGGTACATTGTAAATGTAGCCGATTTCAATTAGCAAAAAGACCAGGCAAAAATCCAACAGTGGAAAAACTGTTCCAATGCTGCTGTTAAGAGTCTAATCCGACGTATTTTGTGACGATAAATCGAATGGTGCAAACTGCGTTGCTCTCCGGCCAATACTTTTGGCTGTAGCGACAATTAAATGAGAATTTATGTGAAAATCACGTGCCCAGCAACGGCTCTTACTCCATGGAAACCAAGGAAATTTGCAATTTTTCAACAGCTGGAGATGCCTGGCCCAATTGCGCATCTTTGGCACCTTATTGATGTGGGTCAGTGTTCAATTGTACTTTTAACAGCAGACTGTATCAAGTACCTTGTTGTTTTTATATACAAATGGTGTGGTTTTTCAACATGTAGATAAAGACATTGAGTTTGTCTTCGACTTAGAAGTAAGACAATTGCTGGATGAGTTAAATGGGCTTGGCCCAAAGATTTGACGTCTTCTGGGCTACCGAAGGGCACATAACTTATAATCAAAAAGTTGAATATAGTAATGGACCAGTCGCGATATTACATAGTAAATGTAAGCCGAATTTAATTAGCAAAAAGCCCAGGCAAAAATCCAAAAGTAAAAAAACTGTTCCAATTCTGCTGGTAAGAGGCTAATCCGACGTATTTTGTGACGAGAAATCGAATGGTGCAAAACCGCGTTGCTCTCCGACCAATACTTTTGGCTGTAGCGACAATTGAATGAGCATTTATGTGAAAATCACGTGCCTAACAACGGCTCTTACTCATGGAAACCAAGGAAATTTGCAATTTTTCAACAACTGGAGATTGCCTGGCCCAATTGCGCATCTTTTGGCACCTTATTGATGTGGGTCAGTGTTCAATTGTACTTTTTACAGCAGACTGTATCAAGTACCTTGTTGTTTTTATATACAAATGGTGCGGTTTTTCAACATGTAGATAAAGACATGAGTTTGTCTTCGACTTAGAAGTAAGACATTTGCTGGGTGAGGTTAAATGGGCTTGGCCCAAAGATTGACGTCCTCTGGGCTACCGAAGGGCACATAACTTATAATCAAAAGTTGACAATAGAAATGACCAGTCGCGATATTACATAGTAAATGTAGCCGATTTCAATTACCAAAAAGCCCAGGCAAAAATCCAAAAGTTGAAAAACTGTTCAAATGCTGCTGGTAAGAAGCTAATCCGACGTATTTGTGACGAGAATTCGAATGGTGCAAACCGCGTTGCTCTCCGACCAATACTTTTGGCTGTAGCGACAATTGAATGAGCATTTATGTGAAGATCACGTGACCAGCAACGGCTCTTACTCCATGGAAACCAAGGAAATTTGCAATTTTTCAACAGCTGGAGATGCCTGGCCCAATTGCGCATCTTTTGGCACCTTATTGATGTGGGTCAGTGTTCAATTGTAACTTTTTACAAGCAGACTGTATCAAGTACCTTGTTGTTTTTATATACAAATGGTGTGGTTTTCCAACATGTAGATAAAGACATTGAGTTTGTCTTCGACTTAGAAGTAAGACAATTGCTGGGATGAGTTAAATGGGCTTGGCCTAAAGATTTGACGTCCTCTGGGCTACCGAAGGGCACATAACTTATAATCAAAAGTTGAATATAGTAATGACCAGTCGCGATAT
>NW_027018159.1:0-67708 GCF_032854445.1 Liolophura sinensis | reverse complement strand
GGTTTGCACCATTCGATTTCTCCGTCACATAATACGTCGGATTAGCCTCTTACCAGCAGCACTGGAACAGTTTTTCCACTTTTGCATTTTTTGCCTGGTCTTTTTGTTAATTGAAATCGGCTACACTGTACTCTGTACAATCGCGACTGGTCATTACTATATTCAACTTTTGATTATAAATTTATGTGCCCTTCGGTAGCCCAGACGACCTGAAATCTTTGGGCTAAGCCCATTTAACTCACCCAGCAATTGCCTTACTTCTAAGTGCAAGACAATCTCAATGTCTTTATCTACGTGTAGAAAAAACCACACCATTTGTACGTGAAAAACACAAGGTACTTGATACAGTCTGCTGTAAAAAGTACAACTGACCACAGACCCACATGAATAAGGTGCCAAAAGATGCGGAATTGAGCCAGGCATCGGCAGCTGTTGAAAAATTTGCAAATTTCCCTGGTTTCCATGGAGTAAGAGCCGTTGCTGGGCACGTGATTATGACATCAATGATCATTTCAATTGTCACTACAGGCAAAAGTATTGGTCGGAGAGCAACGCGGTTTGCACCATTCGATTTGTCGTCACAAAATACGTCGGTTAGCCTCTTACTAGTAGCACTGGAACAGTTTTTCCACTTTTGCATTTTTGCCTGGTCTTTTTGTTAATTGAAATCGGCTACACTGCACTCTGTACAATCGCGACTGGTCATTACTATATTCAACTTTTGACTATAAGTTATGTGCCCTTTGATAGCCCAGAAGACCTGAAATCTTTGGGCTCAGCCCATTTAACTCACCCAGCAATTGCCTTACTTCTAAGTGCAAGACAATCTCAATGTCTTTATCTACGTGTAGAAAACCACACAATTTGTACGTGAAAACCACAAGGTACTTGATACAGTCTGAACACTGACCCACTTCAGTAAAGTGCCAAAAGATGCGGAATTGAGCCAGGCATCGGCAGCTGTTGAAAAATTGCCAAATATCCCTGGTTTCCATAGAGTAAGAGCCGTTGATGGGCACGTGATTATGACATAAATGATCATTCAATTGTCGCTACAGCCAAAAGTATTGGTCGGAGAGCAACGCGGATTGCACCATTCGATTTCTCGTCACAAAATACGTCGGATTAGGCTCCTACTAGTAGCACTGGAACAGTTTTTCCACTTTTGCATTTTTGCCTGGTATTTTTGTTAATTGAAATCGGCTACACTGTACTCTGTACAATCGCGGACTGGTCCATTACTATATTCAACTTTTGACTATAAGTTATGTGCCCTTCGGTAGCCCAGAAGACGTCAAATCTTTGGGCCAAGCCCATTTAACTCACCCAGCAATTGCCTTACTTTCTAAGTGCAAGACAATCTCAATGTCTTTATCTACGTGTAGAAAAAACCACACCATTTGTACGTGAAAAACACAAGGTACTTGATACAGTCTGCTGTAAAAAGTACAACTGACCACAGACCCACATGAATAAGGTGCCAAAAGATGCGGAATTGAGCCAGGCATCGGCAGCTGTTGAAAAATTGCAAATTTCCCTGGTTTCCATGGAGTAAGAGCCGTTGCTGGGCACGTGATTATGACATAAATTATCATTCAATTGTCACTACATCCAAAAGTATTGGTCGGAGAGCAACGCGGTTTGGCACCATTCGATTTCTCGTCACAAAATACGTCGGATTAGCCTCTTACCAGCAGCACTGGAACAGTTTTTCCACTTTTTGCATTTTTGCCTGGTCTTTTTGTTAATTGAAACCGGCTACACTGCACTCTGTACAATCGCGACTGGTCATTACTATATTCAACTTTTGACTATAAGTTATGTGCCCTTCGGTAGCCCAGAAGACCTGAAATCTTTGGGCTAAGCCCATTTAACTCACCCAGCAATTGCCTTACTTCTAAGTGCAAGACAATCTCAATGTCTTTATCTACGTGTAGAAAAACCACACCATTTGTACGTGAAAAACACAGAGGTACTTGATACAGTCTGCTGTAAAAAGTACAACTGAAAATTAACCCACTTCAGTAAGGTGCCAAAAGATGCGGAATTGAGCCAGGCATCGGCAGCTGTTAAAAAATTGCAAATATCCCTGGTTTCCATGGAGTAAGAGCCGTTGCTGGGCACGTGATTATGACATCAATGATCATTGATCTGTCGCTACAGCCAAAAGTATTGGTCGGAGAGCAACGCGGATTGCACCATTCAATTTCTCGTCACAAAATACGTCGGATTAGACTCTTACTAGTAGCACTGGAACAGTTTTTCCACTTTTGCATTTTTGCCTGGTCTTTTTGTTAATTGAAGTCGGCTACACTGTACTGTGTACAATCGCGACTGGTCTTTACTATATTCAACTTTTAACTATAAGTTATGTGCCCTTCGGTAGCCCAGAACACCTGAAATCTTTGGGCCAAGCCCCATTTAACTCACCCAGCAATTGCCTTACTTCTAAGTGCAAGACAATCTCAATGTCTTTATCGACGTGTAGAAAAACCACACCATTTGTACGTGAAAAACACAAGGTACTTGATACAGTCTGCTGTAAAAAGTACAACTGACCACAGACCCACATGAATAAGCAGCCAAAAGATGCGGAATTGAGCCAGGCATCGGCAGCTTGTTGAAAAATTGCAAATTTCCCTGGTTTCCATGGAGTAAGAGGCCGTTGCTGGGCACGTGATTATGACATCAAATGATCATTCAATTGTCACTACAGGCAAAAGTATTGGTCGGAGAGCAACGCGGTTTGCACCATTCGATTTGTCGTCACAAAATACGTCGGATTAGCCTTCTACCAGCAGCACTGGAACAATTTTTCCACTTTTGCATTTTTGCCTGGTCTTTTTGTTAATTGAAATCGGCTACACTGCACTCTGTACAATCGCGACTGGTCATTACTATATTCAACTTTTGACTATAAGTTATGTGCCCTCCTTCGGTAGCCCAGAAGACGTCAAATCTTTGGGCTAAGCCCATTTAACATCACCCAGCAATTGCCTTACTTCTAAGTGCAAGACAATCTCAATGTCTTTATCTACGTGTAGAAAAACCACACCATTTGTACGTGAAAAACACAAGGTACTTGATACAGTCTGCTGTAAAAAGTACAACTGAACACTAACCCACTTCAGTAGGTGCCAAAAGATGCGGAATTGAGCCAGGCATCGGCAGCTGTTGAAAAATTGCAAATTTCCCTGGTTTCCATGGAGTAAGAGCCGTTGCTGGGCACGTGATTATGACATAAAATGATCATTCAATTTGTCACTACAGCCAAAAGTATTGGTCGGAGAGCAACGCGGTTTGCACCATTCGATTTCTCGTCACAAAATACGTCGGATTAGCCTCTTACCAGCAGCACTGAAACAGTTTGTCCACTTTTGCAATTTTGCCTGGTCTTTTTGTTAATTGAAATCGGCTACACTGTACTCTGTACAATCGCGAATGGTCATTACTATATTCAACTTTTGACTATAAGTTATGTGCCCTTCGGTAGCCCAGAAGACCTGAAATCTTTGGGCTAAGCCCATTTAACTCACCCAGCAATTGCCTTACTTCTAAGTGCAAGACAATCTCAATGTCTTTATCTACGTGTAGAAAAACCAGACCATTTGTACATAAAAAACACAAGGTACTTGATACAGTCTGCTGTAAAAAGTAAAACTAAACACTGATTCACATTTTTAAGGTGCCAAAAGATGCAGAATTGGGCCAGGCATCGGCAGCTGTTGAAAAATTGCAAATATCCCTGGTTTCCATGGAGTAAGAGCCGTTGCTGGGCACGTGATTATGACATCAATGATCATTGATCTGTCGCTACAGCCAAAAGTATTGGTCGGAGAGCAACGCGGTTTGCACCATTCGATTTCTCGTCACAAAATACGTCGGATTAGCCTCTTACTAGTAGCACTGGAACAGTTTTTCCACTTTTGCATTTTTGCTTCGTCTTTTTGTTAATTGAAATCGACTAAACTGTACTCTGTACAATCGCGACTGGTCATTACTATATTCAACTTTTGACTATAAGTTATGTGCCCTTCGGTAGCCCAGAAGACGTCAAATCTTTGGGCCAAGCCCATTTAACTCACCCAGCAATTGCCTTACTTCTAAGTGCAAGACAATCTCAATGTCTTTATCTACGTGTAGAAAAAACCACACCATTTGTACGTGAAAACCACATAGTACTTGATACAGTCTGCTGTAAAAAGTACAACTGAACACTGACCCACTTCAGTAAGGTGCCAAAAGATGCGGAATTGAGCCAGGCATCGGCAGCTGTTGAAAAATTGCAAATTTCCCTGGTTTCCATGGAGTAAGAGCCGTTGCTGGGCACGTGATTATGACATAAATGATCATTCAATTGTCACTACAGCCAAAAGTATTGGTCGGAGAGCAACGCGGTTTGCACCATTCGATTTCTCGTCACATAATACGTCGGATTAGCCTCTTACCAGCAGCACTGGAACAGTTTTTCCACTTTTGCATTTTTGCTTCGTCTTTTTGTTAATTGAAATCGACTAAACTGTACTCTGTACAATCGCGACTGGTCATTACTATATTCAACTTTTGACTATAAGTTATGTGCCCTTCGGTAGCCCAGAAGACGTCAAATCTTTGGGCCAAGCCCATTTAACTCACCCAGCAATTGCCTTACTTCTAAGTGCAAGACAATCTCAATGTCTTTATCTACGTGTAGAAAAACCACACCATTTGTACGTGAAAAACACAAGGTACTTGATACAGTCTGCTGTAAAAAGTACAACTGACCACAGACCCACATGAATAAGGTGCCAAAAGATGCGGAATTGAGCCAGGCATCGGCAGCTGTTGAAAAATTGCAAATTTCCCTGGTTTCCATGGAGTAAGAGCCGTTGCTGGGCACGTGATTATGACATCAATGATCATTCAATTGTCACTACAGGCAAAAGTATTGGTCGGAGAGCAACGCGGTTTGCACCATTCGATTTGTCGTCACAAAATACGTCGGGTTAGCCTCTTACTAGTAGCACTGGAACAGTTTTTCCACTTTTGCATTTTTGCCTGGTCTTTTTGTTAATTGAAATCGGCTACACTGCACTCTGTACAATCGCGACTGGTCATTACTATATTCAACTTTTGACTATAAGTTATGTGCCCTTTGATAGCCCAGAAGACCTGAAATCTTTGGGCTAAGCCCATTTAACTCACCCAGCAATTGCCTTACTTCTAAGTGCAAGACAATCTCAATGTCTTTATCTACGTGTAGAAAAACCACACCATTTGTACGTGAAAACCACAAGGTACTTGATACAGTCTGAACACTGACCCACTTCAGTAAAGTGCCAAAAGATGCGGAATTGAGCCAGGCATCGGCAGCTGTTGAAAAATTGCAAATATCCCTGGTTTCCATGGAGTAAGAGCCGTTGATGGGCACGTGATTATGACATAAATGATCATTCAATTGTCGCTACAGCCAAAAGTATTGGTCGGAGAGCAACGCGGATTGCACCATTCGATTTCTCGTCACAAAATACGTCGGATTAGGCTCCTACTAGTAGCACTGGAACAGTTTTTCCACTTTTGCATTTTTGCCTGGTATTTTTGTTAATTGAAATCGGCTACACTGTACTCTGTACAATCGCGACTGGTCATTACTATATTCAACTTTTGACTATAAGTTATGTGCCCTTCGGTAGCCCAGAAGACGTCAAATCTTTGGGCCAAGCTCATTTAACTCACCCAGCAATTGCCTTACTTCTAAGTCCAAGACAATCTGAATGTCTTTATCTACGTGTAGAAAAACCACACCATTTGTACATAAAAAACACAAGGTACTTGATACAGTCTGCTGTAAAAAGTTCAACTAAACACTGATTCACATTTTTAAGGTGCCAAAAGATGCAGAATTGGGCCAGGCATCGGCAGCTGTTGAAAAATTGCAAATATCCCTGGTTTCCATGGAGTAAGAGCCGTTGCTGGGCACGTGATTATGACATCAATGATCATTGATCTGTCGCTACAGCCAAAAGTATTGGTCGGAGAGCAACGCGGTTTGCACCATTCGATTTCTCGTCACAAAATACGTCGGATTAGCCTCTAACTAGTAGCACTGGAACAGTTTTTCCACTTTTGCATTTTTGCTTCGTCTTTTTGTTAATTGAAATCGGCTAAACTGTACTCTGTACAATCGCGACTGGTCATTACTATATTCAACTTTTGACTATAAGTTATGTGCCCTTCGGTAGCCCAGAAGACGTCAAATCTTTGGGCCAAGCCCATTTAACTCACCCAGCAATTGCCTTACTTCTAAGTGCAAGACAATCTCAATGTCTTTATCTACGTGTAGAAAAACCACACCATTTGTACGTGAAAACCACATAGTACTTGATACAGTCTGCTGTAAAAAGTACAACTGAACACTGACCCACTTCAGTAAGGCGCCAAAAGATGCGGAATTGAGCCAGGCATCGGCAGCTGTTGAAAAATTGCAAATTTCTCTGGTTTCCATGGAGTAAGAGCCGTTGCTGGGCACGTGATTATGACATAAATGATCATTCAATTGTCACTACAGCCAAAAGTATTGGTCGGAGAGCAACGCGGTTTGCACCATTCGATTTCTCGTCACATAATACGTCGGATTAGCCTCTTACCAGCAGCACTGGAACAGTTTTTCCACTTTTGCATTTTTGCCTGGTCTTTTTGTTAATTGAAATCGGCTACACTGTACTCTGTACAATCACGACTGGTCATTACTATATTCAACTTTTGATTATAAATTATGTGCCCTTCGGTAGCCCAGAAGACCTGAAATCTTTGGGCTAAGCCCATTTAACTCACCCAGCAATTGCCTTACTTCTAAGTGCAAGACAATCTCAATGTCTTTATCTACGTGTAGAAAAACCACACCATTTGTACGTGAAAAACACAAGGTACTTGATACAGTCTGCTGTAAAAAGTACAACTGACCACAGACCCACATGAATAAGGTGCCAAAAGATGCGGAATTGAGCCAGGCATCGGCAGCTGTTGAAAAATTGCAAATTTCCCTGGTTTCCATGGAGTAAGAGCCGTTGCTGGGCACGTGATTATGACATCAATGATCATTCAATTGTCACTACAGGCAAAAGTATTGGTCGGAGAGCAACGCGGTTTGCACCATTCGATTTGTCGTCACAAAATACGTCGGATTAGCCTCTTACTAGTAGCACTGGAACAGTTTTTCCACTTTTGCATTTTTGCCTGGTCTTTTTGTTAATTGAAATCGGCTACACTGCACTCTGTACAATCGCGACTGGTCATTACTATATTCAACTTTTGACTATAAGTTATGTGCCCTTCGGTAGCCCAGAAGACGTCAAATCTTTGGGCCAAGCCCATTTAACTCACCCAGCAATTGCCTTACTTCTACGTGCAAGACAATCTCAATGTCTTTATCCACGTGTAGAAAAACCACACCATTTGTACGTGAAAAACACAAGGTACTTGATAGAGTCTGCTGTAAAAAGTACAACTGAACACTGACCCACTTCAGTAAGGTGCCAAAAGATGCGGAATTGAGCCAGGCATCGGCAGCTGTTGAAAAATTGCAAATTTCCCTGGTTTCCATGGAGTAAGAGCCGTTGCTGGGCACGTGATTATGACATCAATGATCATTCAATTGTCACTACAGCCAAAAGTATTGGTCGGAGAGCAACGCGGTTTGCACCATTCGATTTCTCGTCACAAAATACGTCGGATTAGACTCTTACCAGCAGCACTGGAACAGTTTTTCCACTTTTGCATTTTTACCTGGTCTTTTTGTTAATTGAAATCGGCTACACTGTACTCTGTACAATCGCGACTGGTCATTACTATATTCAACTTTTGACTATAAGTTATGTGCCCTTCGGTAGCCCAGAAGACCTGAAATCTTTGGGTCAAGCCCATTTAACTCACCCAGCAATTGCCTTACTTCTATGTGCAAGACAATCTCAATGTCTTTATCTACGTGTAGAAAAACCACACCATTTGTACGTGAAAACCACAAGGTACTTGATACAGTCTGCTGTAAAAAGTACAACTGACCACAGACCCACAAGAATAAGGTGCCAAAAGATGCGGAATTGAGCCAGGCATCGGCAGCTGTTGAAAAATTGCAAATTTCCCTGGTTTCCATGGAGTAAGAGCCGTTGCTTGGCACGTGATTATGACAAAAATGATCATTCAATTGTCACTACAGCCAAAAGTATTGGTCGGAGAGCAACGCGGTTTGCACCATTCGATTTCTCGTCACAAAATACGTCGGATTAGCCTCTTACCAGCAGCACTGGAACAGTTTGTCCACTTTTGCAATTTTGCCTGGTCTTTTTGTTAATTGAAATCGGCTACACTGTACTCTGTACAATCGCGAATGGTCATTACTATATTCAACTTTTGACTATAAGTTATGTGCCCTTCGGTAGCCCAGAAGACCTGAAATCTTTGGGCTAAGCCCATTTAACTCACCCAGCAATTGCCTTACTTCTAAGTGCAAGACAATCTCAATGTCTTTATCTACGTGTAGAAAAACCACACCATTTGTACGTGAAAAACACAAGGTACTTGATACAGTCTGCTGTAAAAAGTACAACTGACCACAGACCCACATGAATAAGGTGCCAAAAGATGCGGAATTGAGCCAGGCATCGGCAGCTGTTGAAAAATTGCAAATTTCCCTGGTTTCCATGGAGTAAGAGCCGTTGCTGGGCACGTGATTATGACATCAATGATCATTCAATTGTCACTACAGGCAAAAGTATTGGTCGGAGAGCAACGCGGTTTGCACCATTCGATTTGTCGTCACAAAATACGTCGGATTAGCCTCTTACTAGTAGCACTGGAACAGTTTTTCCACTTTTGCATTTTTGCCTGGTCTTTTTGTTAATTGAAATCGGCTACACTGCACTCTGTACAATCGCGACTGGTCATTACTATATTCAACTTTTGACTATAAGTTATGTGCCCTTTGATAGCCCAGAAGACCTGAAATCTTTGGGCTAAGCCCATTTAACTCACCCAGCAATTGCCTTACTTCTAAGTGCAAGACAATCTCAATGTCTTTATCTACGTGTAGAAAAACCACACCATTTGTACGTGAAAACCACAAGGTACTTGATACAGTCTGAACACTGACCCACTTCAGTAAAGTGCCAAAAGATGCGGAATTGAGCCAGGCATCGGCAGCTGTTGAAAAATTGCAAATATCCCTGGTTTCCATGGAGTAAGAGCCGTTGATGGGCACGTGATTATGACATAAATGATCATTCAATTGTCGCTACATCCAAAAGTATTGGTCGGAGAGCAACGCGGATTGCACCATTCGATTTCTCGTCACAAAATACGTCGGATTAGGCTCCTACTAGTAGCACTGGAACAGTTTTTCCACTTTTGCATTTTTGCCTGGTATTTTTGTTAATTGAAATCGGCTACACTGTACTCTGTACAATCGCGACTGGTCATTACTATATTCAACTTTTGACTATGAGTTATGTGCCCTTCGGTAGCCCAGAAGACGTCAAATCTTTGGGCCAAGCTCATTTAACTCACCCAGCAATTGCCTTACTTCTAAGTCCAAGACAATCTCAATGTCTTTATCTACGTGTAGAAAAACCAGACCATTTGTACATAAAAAACACAAGGTACTTGATACAGTCTGCTGTAAAAAGTACAACTAAACACTGATTCACATTTTTAAGGTGCCAAAAGATCCAGAATTGGGCCAGGCATCGGCAGCTGTTGAAAAATTGCAAATATCCCTGGTTTCCATGGAGTAAGAGCCGTTGCTACGCACGTGATTATGACATCAATGATAAATCAATTGTCGCTACAGCCAAAAGTATTGGTCGTAGAGCAACGCGGTTTGCACCATTCGATTTCTCGTCACAAAATACGTCGGATTAGCCTCTTACAAGAAGCACTGGAACAGTTTTTCCACTTTTGCATTTTTGCCTGGTCTTTTTGTTAATTGAAATCGGCTACACTGTACTCTGTACAATCGCGACTGGTCATTACTATATTCAACTTTTGACTATAAGTTATGTGCCCTTCGGTAGCCCAGAAGACGTCAAATCTTTGGGCCAAGCCCATTTAACTCACCCAGCAATTGCCTTACTTCTACGTGCAAGACAATCTCAATGTCTTTATCCACGTGTAGAAAAACCACACCATTTGTACGTGAAAAACACAAGGTACTTGATAGAGTCTGCTGTAAAAAGTACAACTGAACACTGACCCACTTCAGTAAGGTGCCAAAAGATGCGGAATTGAGCCAGGCATCGGCAGCTGTTGAAAAATTGCAAATTTCCCTGGTTTCCATGGAGTAAGAGCCGTTGCTGGGCACGTGATTATGACATCAATGATCATTCAATTGTCACTACAGCCAAAAGTATTGGTCGGAGAGCAACGCGGTTTGCACCATTCGATTTCTCGTCACAAAATACGGCGGATTAGACTCTTACCAGCAGCACTGGAACAGTTTTTCCACTTTTGCATTTTTACCTGGTCTTTTTGTTAATTGAAATCGGCTACACTGTACTCTGTACAATCGCGACTGGTCATTACTATATTCAACTTTTGACTATAAGTTATGTGCCCTTCGGTAGCCCAGAAGACCTGAAATCTTTGGGCCAAGCCCATTTAACTCACCCAGCAATTGCCTTACTTCTAAGTGCAAGACAATCTCAATGTCTTTATCTACGTGTAGAAAAACCACACCATTTGTACGTGAAAACCACAAGGTACTTGATACAGTCTGCTGTAAAAAGTACAACTGACCACAGACCCACAAGAATAAGGTGCCAAAAGATGCGGAATTGAGCCAGGCATCGGCAGCTGTTGAAAAATTGCAAATTTCCCTGGTTTCCATGGAGTAAGAGCCGTTGCTGGGCACGTGATTATGACAAAAATGATCATTCAATTGTCACTACAGCCAAAAGTATTGGTCGGAGAGCAACGCGGTTTGCACCATTCGATTTCTCGTCACAAAATACGTCGGATTAGCCTCTTACCAGCAGCACTGGAACAGTTTGTCCACTTTTGCAATTTTGCCTGGTCTTTTTGTTAATTGAAATCGGCTACACTGTACTCTGTACAATCGCGAATGGTCATTACTATATTCAACTTTTGACTATAAGTTATGTGCCCTTCGGTAGCCCAGAAGACCTGAAATCTTTGGGCTAAGCCCATTTAACTCACCCAGCAATTGCCTTACTTCTAAGTGCAAGACAATCTCAATGTCTTTATCTACGTGTAGAAAAACCACACCATTTGTACGTGAAAACCACAAGGTACTTGATACAGTCTGAACACTGACCCACTTCAGTAAAGTGCCAAAAGATGCGGAATTGAGCCAGGCATCGGCAGCTGTTGAAAAATTGCAAATATCCCTGGTTTCCATGGAGTAAGAGCCGTTGATGGGCACGTGATTATGACATAAATGATCATTCAATTGTCGCTACAGCCAAAAGTATTGGTCGGAGAGCAACGCGGATTGCACCATTCGATTTCTCGTCACAAAATACGTCGGATTAGGCTCCTACTAGTAGCACTGGAACAGTTTTTCCACTTTTGCATTTTTGCCTGGTCTTTTTGTTAATTGAAATCGGCTACACTGTACTCTGTACAATCGCGACTGGTCATTACTATATTCAACTTTTGACTATAAGTTATGTGCCCTTCGGTAGCCCAGAAGACGTCAAATCTTTGGGCCAAGCTCATTTAACTCACCCAGCAATTGCCTTACTTCTAAGTCCAAGACAATCTCAATGTCTTTATCTACGTGTAGAAAAACCACACCATTTGTACATAAAAAACACAAGGTACTTGATACAGTCTGCTGTAAAAAGTTCAACTAAACACTGATTCACATTTTTAAGGTGCCAAAAGATGCAGAATTGGGCCAGGCATCGGCAGCTGTTGAAAAATTGCAAATATCCCTGGTTTCCATGGAGTAAGAGCCGTTGCTGGGCACGTGATTATGACATCAATGATCATTGATCTGTCGCTACAGCCAAAAGTATTGGTCGGAGAGCAACGCGGTTTGCACCATTCGATTTCTCGTCACAAAATACGTCGGATTAGCCTCTTACTAGTAGCACTGGAACAGTTTTTCCACTTTTGCATTTTTGCTTCGTCTTTTTGTTAATTGAAATCGGCTAAACTGTACTCTGTACAATCGCGACTGGTCATTACTATATTCAACTTTTGACTATAAGTTATGTGCCCTTCGGTAGCCCAGAAGACGTCAAATCTTTGGGCCAAGCCCATTTAACTCACCCAGCAATTGCCTTACTTCTAAGTGCAAGACAATCTCAATGTCTTTATCTACGTGTAGAAAAACCACACCATTTGTACGTGAAAACCACATAGTACTTGATACAGTCTGCTGTAAAAAGTACAACTGAACACTGACCCACTTCAGTAAGGTGCCAAAAGATGCAGAATTGGGCCAGGCATCGGCAGCTGTTAAAAAATTGCAAATATCCCTGGTTTCCATGGAGTAAGAGCCGTTGCTGGGCACGTGATTACGACATCAATGATAAATCAATTGTCGCTACAGCCAAAAGTATTGGTCGTAGAGCAACGCGGTTTGCACCATTCGATTTCTCGTCACAAAATACGTCGGATTAGCCTCTTACAAGAAGCACTGGAACAGTTTTTCCACTTTTGCATTTTTGCCTGGTCTTTTTGTTAATTGAAATCGGCTACACTGTACTCTGTACAATCGCGACTGATCATTACTATATTCAACTTTTGACTATAAGTTATGTGCCCTTCGGTAGCCCAGAAGACGTCAAATCTTTGGGCCAAGCCCATTTAACTCACCCAGCAATTGCCTTACTTCTACGTGCAAGACAATCTCAATGTCTTTATCCACGTGTAGAAAAACCACACCATTTGTACGTGAAAAACACAAGGTACTTGATAAAGTCTGCTGTAAAAAGTACATCTGACCACAGACCCACATGAATAAGGTGCCAAAAGATGCGGAATTGAGCCAGGCATCGGCAGCTGTTGAAAAATTGCAAATTTCCCTGGTTTCCATGGAGTAAGAGCCGTTGCTGGGCACGTGATTATGACATCAATGATCATTCAATTGTCACTACAGCCAAAAGTATTGGTCGGAGAGCAACGCGGTTTGCACCATTCGATTTCTCGTCACAAAATACGTCGGATTAGCCTCTTACCAGCAGCACTGGAACAGTTTTTCCACTTTTGCATTTTTACCTGGTCTTTTTGTTAATTGAAATCGGCTACACTGTACTCTGTACAATCGCGACTGGTCATTACTATATTCAACTTTTGACTATAAGGTATGTGCCCTTCGGTAGCCCAGAAGACGTCAAATCTTTGGGCTAAGCCCATTTAACTCACCCAGCAAATGTCTTACTTCTAAGTCCAAGACAATCTCAATGTCTTTATCTACGTGTAGAAAAACCAGACCATTTGTACTTAAAAAACACAAGGTACTTGATACAGTCTGCTGTAAAAAGTACAACTAAACACTGACCCACATTTATAAGGTGCCAAAAGATGTGGAATTGGGCCAGGCATCGGCAGCTGTTAAAAAATTGGAAATATCCCTGGTTTCCATGGAGTAAGAGCCGTTGCTGGGCACGTGATTATGACATCAATGATCATTGATCTGTCGCTACAGCCAAAAGTATTGGTCGGAGAGCAACGCGGTTTGCACCATTCAATTTCTCGTCACAAAAAACGTCGGATTAGACTCTTACTAGTAGCACTGGAACAGTTTTTCCACTTTTGCATTTTTGCCTGGTCTTTTTGTTAATTGAAGTCGGCTACACTGTACTGTGTACAATCGCGACTGGTCTTTACTATATTCAACTTTTGACTATAAGTTATGTGCCCTTCGGTAGCCCAGAACACCTGAAATCTTTGGGCCAAGCCCATTTAACTCACCCAGCAATTGCCTTACTTCTAAGTGCAAGACAATCTCAATGTCTTTATCTACGTGTAGAAAAACCACACCATTTGTACGTGAAAAACACAAGGTACTTGATACAGTCTGCTGTAAAAAGTACAACTGAAAATTAACCCACTTCAGTAAGGTGCCAAAAGATGCGGAATTGAGCCAGGCATCGGCAGCTGTTGAAAAATTACAAATTTCCCTGGTTTCCATGGAGTAAGAGCCGCTGCTACGCACGTGATTATGACATAAATGATCATTCAATTGTCGCTACAGCCAAAAGTATTGGTCGGAGAGCAACGCGGTTTGCACCATTTGATTTCTCGTCACAAAATACGTCGGATTAGGCTCTTACTAGTAGCACTGGAACAGTTTTTCCACTTTTGCATTTTTGCCTGGTCTTTTTGTTAATTGAAATCGGCTACACTGTACTCTGTACAATCGCGACTGGTCATTACTATATTCAACTTTTGACTATAAGTTATGTGCCCTTCGGTAGCCCAGAAGACGTCAAATCTTTGGGCTAAGCCCATTTAACTCACCCAGCAATTGCCTTACTTCTAAGTGCAAGACAATCTCAATGTCTTTATCTACGTGTAGAAAAACCACACCATTTGTACGTGAAAAACACAAGGTACTTGATACAGTCTGCTGTAAAAAGTACAACTGACCACAGACCCACATGAATAAGCAGCCAAAAGATGCGGAATTGAGCCAGGCATCGGCAGCTGTTGAAAAATTGCAAATTTCCCTGGTTTCCATGGAGTAAGAGCCGTTGCTGGGCACGTGATTATGACATCAATGATCATTCAATTGTCACTACAGGCAAAAGTATTGGTCGGAGAGCAACGCGGTTTGCACCATTCGATTTGTCGTCACAAAATACGTCGGATTAGCCTCTTACCAGCAGCACTGGAACAATTTTTCCACTTTTGCATTTTTGCCTGGTCTTTTTGTTAATTGAAATCGGCTACACTGCACTCTGTACAATCGCGACTGGTCATTACTATATTCAACTTTTGACTATAAGTTATGTGCCCTTCGGTAGCCCAGAAGACGTCAAATATTTGGGCTAAGCCCATTTAACTCACCCAGCAATTGCCTTACTTCTAAGTGCAAGACAATCTCAATGTCTTTATCTACGTGTAGAAAAACCACACCATTTGTACGTGAAAAACACAAGGTACTTGATACAGTCTGCTGTAAAAAGTACAACTGAACACTAACCCACTTCAGTAAGGTGCCAAAAGATGCGGAATTGAGCCAGGCATCGGCAGCTGTTGAAAAATTGCAAATTTCCCTGGTTTCCATGGAGTAAGAGCCGTTGCTGGGCACGTGATTATGACATCAATGATCATTCAATTGTCACTACAGGCAAAAGTATTGGTCGGAGAGCAACGCGGTTTGCACCATTCGATTTGTCGTCACAAAATACGTCGGATTAGCCTCTTACCAGCAGCACTGGAACAATTTTTCCACTTTTGCATTTTTGCCTGGTCTTTTTGTTAATTGAAATCGGCTACACTGCACTCTGTACAATCGCGACTGGTCATTACTATATTCAACTTTTGACTATAAGTTATGTGCCCTTCGGTAGCCCAGAAGACGTCAAATATTTGGGCTAAGCCCATTTAACTCACCCAGCAATTGCCTTACTTCTAAGTGCAAGACAATCTCAATGTCTTTATCTACGTGTAGAAAAACCACACCATTTGTACGTGAAAAACACAAGGTACTTGATACAGTCTGCTGTAAAAAGTACAACTGAACACTAACCCACTTCAGTAAGGTGCCAAAAGATGCGGAATTGAGCCAGGCATCGGCAGCTGTTGAAAAATTGCAAATTTCCCTGGTTTCCATGGAGTAAGAGCCGTTGCTGGGCACGTGATTATGACATTAATGATCATTCAATTGTCACTACAGCCAAAAGTATTGGTCGGAGAGCAACGCGGTTTGCACCATTCGATTTCTCGTCACAAAATACGTCGGATTAGCCTCTTACCAGCAGCACTGGAACAGTTTGTCCACTTTTGCAATTTTGCCTGGTCTTTTTGTTAATTGAAATCGGCTACACTGTACTCTGTACAATCGCGAATGGTCATTACTATATTCAACTTTTGACTATAAGTTATGTGCCCTTCGGTAGCCCAGAAGACCTGAAATCTTTGGGCTAAGCCCATTTAACTCACCCAGCAATTGCCTTACTTCTAAGTGCAAGACAATCTCAATGTCTTTATCTACGTGTAGAAAAACCACACCATTTGTACATAAAAAACACAAGGTACTTGATACAGTCTGCTGTAAAAAGTAAAACTAAACACTGATTCACATTTTTAAGGTGCCAAAAGATGCAGAATTGGGCCAGGCATCGGCAGCTGTTGAAAAATTGCAAATATCCCTGGTTTCCATGGAGTAAGAGCCGTTGCTGGGCACGTGATTATGACATCAATGATCATTGATCTGTCGCTACAGCCAAAAGTATTGGTCGGAGAGCAACGCGGTTTGCACCATTCGATTTCTCGTCACAAAATACGTCGGATTAGCCTCTTAGTAGTAGCACTGGAACAGTTTTTCCACTTTTGCATTTTTGCTTCGTCTTTTTGTTAATTGAAATCGGCTAAACTGTACTCTGTACAATCGCGACTGGTCATTACTATATTCAACTTTTGACTATAAGTTATGTGCCCTTCGGTAGCCCAAAAGACGTCAAATCTTTGGGCCAAGCCCATTTAACTCACCCAGCAATTGCCTTACTTCTAAGTGCAAGACAATCTCAATGTCTTTATCTACGTGTAGAAAAACCACACCATTTGTACGTGAAAACCACATAGTACTTGATACAGTCTGCTGTAAAAAGTACAACTGAACACTGACCCACTTCAGTAAGGTGCCAAAAGATGCGGAATTGAGCCAGGCATCGGCAGCTGTTGAAAAATTGCAAATTTCCCTGGTTTCCATGGAGTAAGAGCCGTTGCTGGGCACGTGATTATGACATAAATGATCATTCAATTGTCACTACAGCCAAAAGTATTGGTCGGAGAGCAACGCGGTTTGCACCATTCGATTTCTCGTCACATAATACGTCGGATTAGCCTCTTACCAGCAGCACTGGAACAGTTTTTCCACTTTTGCATTTTTGCCTGGTCTTTTTGTTAATTGAAATCGGCTACACTGTACTCTGTACAATCGCGACTGGTCATTACTATATTCAACTTTTGATTATAAATTATGTGCCCTTCGGTAGCCCAGAAGACCTGAAATCTTTGGGCTAAGCCCATTTAACTCACCCAGCAATTGCCTTACTTCTAAGTGCAAGACAATCTCAATGTCTTTATCTACGTGTAGAAAAACCACACCATTTGTACGTGAAAAACACAAGGTACTTGATACAGTCTGCTGTAAAAAGTACAACTGACCACAGACCCACATGAATAAGGTGCCAAAAGATGCGGAATTGAGCCAGGCATCGGCAGCTGTTGAAAAATTGCAAATTTCCCTGGTTTCCATGGAGTAAGATCCGTTGCTGGGCACGTGATTATGACATCAATGATCATTCAATTGTCACTACAGGCAAAAGTATTGGTCGGAGAGCAACGCGGTTTGCACCATTCGATTTGTCGTCACAAAATACGTCGGATTAGCCTCTTACTAGTAGCACTGGAACAGTTTTTCCACTTTTGCATTTTTGCCTGGTCTTTTTGTTAATTGAAATCGGCTACACTGCACTCTGTACAATCGCGACTGGTGATTACTATATTCAACTTTTGACTATAAGTTATGTGCCCTTTGATAGCCCAGAAGACCTGAAATCTTTGGGCTAAGCCCATTTAACTCACCCAGCAATTGCCTTACTTCTAAGTGCAAGACAATCTCAATGTCTTTATCTACGTGTAGAAAAACCACACCATTTGTACGTGAAAACCACAAGGTACTTGATACAGTCTGAACACTTACCCACTTCAGTAAAGTGCCAAAAGATGCGGAATTGAGCCAGGCATCGGCAGCTGTTGAAAAATTGCAAATATCCCTGGTTTCCATGGAGTAAGAGCCGTTGATGGGCACGTGATTATGACATAAATGATCATTCAATTGTCGCTACAGCCAAAAGTATTGGTCGGAGAGCAACGCGGATTGCACCATTCGATTTCTCGTCACAAAATACGTCGGATTAGGCTCCTACAAGTAGCACTGGAACAGTTTTTCCACTTTTGCATTTTTGCCTGGTATTTTTGTTAATTGAAATCGGCTACACTGTACTCTGTACAATCGCGACTGGTCATTACTATATTCAACTTTTGACTATAAGTTATGTGCCCTTCGGTAGCCCAGAAGACGTCAAATCTTTGGGCCAAGCTCATTTAACTCACCCAGCAATTGCCTTACTTCTAAGTCCAAGACAATCTCAATGTCTTTATCTACGTGTAGAAAAACCACACCATTTGTACATAAAAAACACAAGGTACTTGATACAGTCTGCTGTAAAAAGTTCAACTAAACACTGATTCACATTTTTAAGGTGCCAAAAGATGCAGAATTGGGCCAGGCATCGGCAGCTGTTGAAAAATTGCAAATATCCCTGGTTTCCATGGAGTAAGAGCCGTTGCTACGCACGTGATTATGACATCAATGATAAATCAATTGTCGCTACAGCCAAAAGTATTGGTCGTAGAGCAACGCGGTTTGCACCATTCGATTTCTCGTCACAAAATACGTCGGATTAGCCTCTTACCAGCAGCACTGGAACAGTTTTTCCACTTTTGCATTTTTGCCTGGTCTTTTTGTTAATTGAAATCGGCTACACTGTACTCTGTACAATCGCGACTGGTCATTACTATATTCAACTTTTGACTATAAGTTATGTGCCCTTCGGTAGCCCAGAAGACGTCAAATCTTTGGGCCAAGCCCATTTAACTCACCCAGCAATTGCCTTACTTCTACGTGCAAGACAGTCTCAATGTCTTTATCCACGTGTAGAAAAACCACACCATTTGTACGTGAAAAACACAAGGTACTTGATACAGTCTGCTGTAAAAAGTACAACTGAACACTGACCCACTTCAGTAAGGTGCCAAAAGATGCGGAATTGAGCCAGGCATCGGCAGCTGTTGAAAAATTGCAAATTTCCCTGGTTTCCATGGAGTAAGAAGCCGTTGCTGGGCACGTGATTATGACATAAATGATCATTCAATTGTCACTACAGCCAAAAGTATTGGTCGGAGAGCAACGCGGTTTGCACCATTCGATTTCTCGTCACAAAATACGTCGGATTAGACTCTTACCAGCAGCACTGGAACAGTTTTTCCACTTTTGCATTTTTACCTGGTCTTTTTGTTAATTGAAATCGGCTACACTGTACTCTGTACAATCGCGACTGGTCATTACTATATTCAACTTTTGACTATAAGTTATGTGCCCTTCGGTAGCCCAGAAGACCTGAAATCTTTGGGCTAAGCCCATTTAACTCACCCAGCAATTGCCTTACTTCTAAGTGCAAGACAATCTCAATGTCTTTATCTACGTGTAGAAAAACCACACCATTTGTACGTGAAAAACACAAGGTACTTGATACAGTCTGCTGTAAAAAGTACAACTGAACACTGACCCACTTCAGTAAGGTGCCAAAAGATGCGGAATTCAGCCAGGCATCGGCAGCTGTTGAAAAATTGCAAATTTCCCTGGTTTCCATGGAGTAAGAGCCGTTGCTGGGCACGTGATTATGACATAAATGATCATTCAATTGTCGCTACAGGCAAAAGTATTGGTCGGAGAGCAACGCGGTTTGCACCATTCGATTTGTCGTCACAAAATACGTCGGATTAGCCTTTTACCAGCAGCACTGGAACAGTTTGTCCACTTTTGCATTTTTGCCTGGTCTTTTTGTTAATTGAAATCGGCTACACTGTACTCTGTACAATCGCGACTGGTCATTACTATATTCAACTTTTGACTATAAGTTATGTGCCCTTCGGTAGCCCAGAAGACGTCAAATCTTTGGGCCAAGCCCATTTAACTCACCCAGCAATTGCCTTACTTCTAAGTGCAAGACAATCTCAATGTCTTTATCTACGTGTAGAAAAACCACACCATTTGTACATAAAAAACACAAGGTACTTGATACAGTCTGCTGTAAAAAGTACAACTGAACACTGACCCACTTCAGTAAGGTGCCAAAAGATGCGGAATTGAGCCAGGCATCGGCAGCTGTTGAAAAATTGCAAATTTCCCTGGTTTCCATGGAGTAAGAGCCGTTGCTGGGCACGTGATTATGACATAAATGATCATTCAGTTGTCACTACAGCCAAAAGTATTGGTCGGAGAGCAACGCGGTTTGCACCATTCGATTTCTCGTCACAAAATACGTCGGATTAGTCTCTTACCAGCAGCACTGGAACAGTTTTTCCACTTTTGCATTTTTACCTGGTCTTTTTGTTAATTGAAATCGGCTACACTGTACTCTGTACAATCGCGACTGGTCATTACTATATTCAACTTTTGACTATAAGGTATGTGCCCTTCGGTAGCCCAGAAGACGTCAAATCTTTGGGCCAAGCCCATTTAACTCACCCAGCAATTGTCTTACTTCTAAGTCCAAGACAATCCCAATGTCTTTATCTACGTGTAGAAAAACCAGACCATTTGTACATAAAAAACACAAGGTACTTGATACAGTCTGCTGTAATAAGTACAACTAAACACTGACCCACATTTATAAGGTGCCAAAAGATGTGGAATTGGGCTAGGCATCGGCAGCTGTTAAAAAATTGCAAATATCCCTGGTTTCCATGGAGTAAGAGCCGTTGCTGGGCACGTGATTATGACATCAATGATCATTGATCTGTCGCTACAGCCAAAAGTATTGGTCGGAGAGCAACGCGGATTGCACCATTCAATTTCTCGTCACAAAATACGTCGGATTAGACTCTTACTAGTAGCACTGGAACAGTTTTTCCACTTTTGCATTTTTGCCTGGTCTTTTTGTTAATTGAAATCGGCTACACTGTACTCTGTACAATCGCGACTGGTCTTTACTATATTCAACTTTTGACTATAAGTTATGTGCCCTTCGGTAGCCCAGAAGACGTCAAATCTTTGGGCTAAGCCCATTTAACTCACCCAGCAATTGCCTTACTTCTAAGTGCAAGACAATCTCAATGTCTTTATCTACGTGTAGAAAAACCACACCATTTGTACGTGAAAACCACAAGGTACTTGATACAGTCTGCTGTAAAAAGTACAACTGAACACTGACCCACTTCAGTAAGGTGCCAAAAGATGCGGAATTGAGCCAGGCATCGGCAGCTGTTGAAAAATTGCAAATTTCCCTGGTTTCCATGGAGTAAGAGCCGTTGCTGGGCACGTGATTATGACATAAATGATCATTCAATTGTCACTACAGCCAAAAATATTGGTCGGAGAGCAACGCGGTTTGCACCATTCGATTTCTCGTCACAAAATACGTCGGATTAGACTCTTACCAGCAGCACTGGAACAGTTTTTCCACTTTTGCATTTTTACCTGGTCTTTTTGTTAATTAAAATCGGCTACACTGTACTGTGTACAATCGCGACTGGTCATTACTATATTCAACTTTTGATAATAAGTTATGTGCCCTTTGGTAGCCCAGAAGACCTGAAATCTTTGGGCTAAGCCCATTTAACTCACCCAGCAATTGCCTTTCTTCTAAGTGCAAGACAATCTCAATGTCTTTATCTACGTGTAGAAAAACCACAGCAGTTGTACGTGAAAAACACAAGGTACTTGATACAGTCTGCTGTAAAAAGTACAACTGACCACAGACCCATATGAATAAGGTGCCAAAAGATGCGGAATTGAGCCAGGCATCGGCAGCTGTTGAAAAATTGCAAATTTCCCTGGTTTCCATGGAGTAAGAGCCGTTGCTGGGCACGTGATTATGACATCAATGATCATTCAATTGTCACTACAGGCAAAAGTATTGGTCGGAGAGCAACGCGGTTTGCACCATTCGATTTGTCGTCACAAAATACGTCGGATTAGCCTCTTACAAGCAGCACTGGAACAGTTTTTCCACTTTTGCATTTTTGCCTGGTCTTTTTGTTAATTGAAATCGGCTACACTGCACTCTGTACAATCGCGACTGGTCATTACTATATTCAACTTTTGACTATAAGTTATGTGCCCTTCGGTAGCCCAGAAGACGTCAAATCTTTGGGCTAAGCCCATTTAACTCACCCAGCAATTGCCTTACTTCTAAGTGCAAGACAATCTCAATGTCTTTATCTACGTGTAGAAAAACCACACCATTTGTACATAAAAAACACAAGGTACTTGATACAGTCTGCTGTAAAAAGTACAACTGAACACTGACCCACTTCAGTAAGGTGCCAAAAGATGCGGAATTGAGCCAGGCATCGGCAGCTGTTGAAAAATTGCAAATTTCCCTGGTTTCCATGGAGTAAGAGCCGTTGCTGGGCACGTGATTATGACATAAATGATCATTCAATTGTCACTACAGCCAAAAGTATTGGTCGGAGAGCAACGCGGTTTGCACCATTCGATTTCTCGTCACAAAATACGTCGGATTAGACTCTTACCAGCAGCACTGGAACAGTTTTTCCACTTTTGCATTTTTACCTGGTCTTTTTGTTAATTAAAATCGGCTACACTGTACTGTGTACAATCGCGACTGGTCATTACTATATTCAACTTTTGATAATAAGTTATGTGCCCTTTGGTAGCCCAGAAGACCTGAAATCTTTGGGCTAAGCCCCATTTAACTCACCCAGCAATTGCCTTTCTTCTAAGTGCAAGACAATCTCAATGTCTTTATCTACGTGTAGAAAAACCACACCATTTGTACATAAAAAACACAAGGTACTTGATACAGTCTGCTGTAAAAAGTACAACTGAACACTGACCCACTTCAGTAAGGTGCCAAAAGATGCGGAATTGAGCCAGGCATCGGCAGCTGTTGAAAAATTGCAAATTTCCCTGGTTTCCATGGAGTAAGAGCCGTTGCTGGGCACGTGATTATGACATAAATGATCATTCAGTTGACACTACAGCCAAAAGTATTAGTCGGAGAGCAACGCGGTTTGCACCATTCGATTTCTCGTCACAAAATACGTCGGATTAGTCTCTTACCAGCAGCACTGGAACAGTTTGTCCACTTTTGCATTTTTACCTGGTCTTTTTGTTAATTGAAATCGGCTACACTGTACTCTGTACAATCGCGACTGGTCATTACTATATTCAAATTTTGACTATAAGGTATGTGCCCTTCGGTAGCCCAGAAGACGTCAAATCTTTGGGCCAAGCCCATTTAACTCACCCAGCAATTGTCTTACTTCTAAGTCCAAGACAATCTCAATGTCTTTATCTACGTGTAGAAAAACCAGACCATTTGTACATAAAAAACACAAGGTACTTGATACAGTCTGCTGTAATAAGTACAACTAAACACTGACCCACATTTATAAGGTGCCAAAAGATGTGGAATTGGGCCAGGCATCGGCAGCTGTTAAAAAATTGCAAATATCCCTGGTTTCCATGGAGTAAGAGCCGTTGCTGGGCACGTGATTATGACATCAATGATCATTGATCTGTCGCTACAGCCAAAAGTATTGGTCGGAGAGCAACGCGGATTGCACCATTCAATTTCTCGTCACAAAATACGTCGGATTAGACTCTTACTAGTAGCACTGGAACAGTTTTTCCACTTTTGCATTTTTGCCTGGTCTTTTTGTTAATTGAAATCGGCTACACTGTACTCTGTACAATCGCGACTGGTCTTTACTATATTCAACTTTTGACTATAAGTTATGTGCCCTTCGGTAGCCCAGAAGACCTGAAATCTTTGGGCCAAGCCCATTTAACTCACCCAGCAATTGCCTTACTTCTAAGTGCAAGACAATCTCAATGTCTTTATCTACGTGTAGAAAAACCACACCATTTGTACGTGAAAAACACAAGGTACTTGATACAGTCTGCTGTAAAAAGTACAACTGAACACTGACCCACTTCAGTAAGGTGCCAAAAGATGCGGAATTGAGCCGGGCATCGGCAGCTGTTGAAAAATTGCAAATTTCCCTGGTTTCCATGGAGTAAGAGCCGTTGCTGGGCACGTGATTATGACATAAATGATCATTCAATTGTCACTACAGCCAAAAGTATTGGTCGGAGAGCAACGCGGTTTGCACCATTCGATATCTCGTCACAAAATACGTCGGATTAGACTCTTACCAGCAGCACTGGAACAGTTTGTCCACTTTTGCATTTTTACCTGGTCTTTTTGTTAATTAAAATCGGCTACACTGTACTGTGTACAATCGCGACTGGTCATTACTATATTCAACTTTTGATAATAAGTTATGTGCCCTTTGGTAGCCCAGAAGACCTGAAATCTTTGGGCTAAGCCCATTTAACTAACCCAGCAATTGCCTTTCTTCTAAGTGCAAGACAATCTCAATGTCTTTATCTACGTGTAGAAAAACCACAGCAGTTGTACGTGAAAAACACAAGGTACTTGATACAGTCTGCTGTAAAAAGTACAACTGACCACAGACCCACATGAATAAGGTGCCAAAAGATGCGGAATTGAGCCAGGCATCGGCAGCTGTTGAAAAATTGCAAATTTCCCTGGTTTCCATGGAGTAAGAGCCGTTGCTGGGCACGTGATTATGACAACAATGATCATTCAATTGTCACTACAGGCAAAAGTATTGGTCGGAGAGCAACGCGGTTTGCACCATTCGATTTGTCGTCACAAAATACGTCGGATTAGCCTCTTACAAGCAGCACTGGAACAGTTTTTCCACTTTTGCATTTTTGCCTGGTCTTTTTGTTAATTGAAATCGGCTACACTGCACTCTGTACAATCGCGACTGGTCATTACTATATTCAACTTTTGACTATAAGTTATGTGCCCTTCGGTAGCCCAGAAGACGTCAAATCTTTGGGCTAAGCCCATTTAACTCACCCAGCAATTGCCTTACTTCTAAGTGCAAGACAATCTGAATGTCTTTATCTACGTGTAGAAAAACCACACCATTTGTACGTGAAAACCACAAGGTACTTGATACAGTCTGCTGTAAAAAGTACAACTGAACACTAACCCACTTCAGTAAGGTGCCAAAAGATGCGGAATTGAGCCAGGCATCGGCAGCTGTTGAAAAATTGCAAATATCCCTGGTTTCCATGGAGTAAGAGCCGTTGCTGGGCACGTGATTATGACATAAATAATCATTCAATTGTCGCTACAGCCAAAAGTATTGGTCGGAGAGCAACGCGGATTGCACCATTCGATTTCTCGTCACAATATACGTCGGATTAGACTCTTACTAGTAGCACTGGAACAGATTTTCCACTTTTGCATTTTTGCCTGGTCTTTTTGTTAATTGAAATCGGCTAAACTGTACTCTGTACAATCGCGACTGGTCATTACTATATTCAACTTTTGACTATAAGTTATGTACCCTTCGGTAGCCCAGAAGACGTCAAATCTTTGGGCCAATCCCATTTAACTCACCCAGCAATTGCCTTACTTCTAAGTCCAAGACAATCTCAATGTCTTTATCTACGTGTAGAAAAACCAGACCATTTGTACATAAAAAACACAAGGTACTTGATACAGTCTGCTGTAAAAAGTACAACTAAACACTGACCCACATTTTTAAGGTGCCAAAAGATGCAGAATTGGGCCAGGCATCGGCAGCTGTTGAAAAATTGCAAATATCCCTGGTTTCCATGGAGTAAGAGCCGTTGCTGGGCACGTGATTATGACATCAATGATAAATCAATTGTCGCTACAGCCAAAAGTATTGGTCGTAGAGCAACGCGGTTTGCACCATTCGATTTCTCGTCACAAAATACGTCGGATTAGCCTCTTACAAGAAGCACTGGAACAGTTTTTCCACTTTTGCATTTTTGCCTGGTCTTTTTGTTAATTGAAATCGGCTACACTGTACTCTGTACAATCGCGACTGGTCATTACTATATTCAACTTTTGACTATAAGTTATGTGCCCTTCGGTAGCCCAGAAGACGTCAAATCTTTGGGCCAAGCCCATTTAACTCACCCAGCAATTGCCTTACTTCTAAGTGCAAGACAATCTCAATGTCTTTATCTACGTGTAGAAAAACCACACCATTTGTACATAAAAAACACAAGGTACTTGATACAGTCTGCTGTAAAAAGTACAACTGAACACTGACCCACTTCAGTAAGGTGCCAAAAGATGCGGAATTGAGCCAGGCATCGGCAGCTGTTGAAAAATTGCAAATTTCCCTGGTTTCCATGGAGTAAGAGCCGTTGCTGGGCACGTGATTATGACATAAATGATCATTCAGTTGTCACTACAGCCAAAAGTATTGGTCGGAGAGCAACGCGGTTTGCACCATTCGATTTCTCGTCACAAAATACGTCGGATTAGCCTCTTACCAGCAGCACTGGAACAGTTTTTCCACTTTTGCATTTTTACCTGGTCTTTTTGTTAATTGAAATCGGCTACACTGTACTCTGTACAATCGCGACTGGACATTACTATATTCAACTTTTGACTATAAGGTATGTGCCCTTCGGTAGCCCAGAAGACGTCAAATGTTTGGGCTAAGCCCATTTAACTCACCCAGCAATTGTCTTACTTCTAAGTCCAAGACAATCTCAATGTCTTTATCTACGTGTAGAAAAACCAGACCATTTGTACATAAAAAACACAAGGTACTTGATACAGTCTGCTGTAAAAAGTACAACTAAACACTGACCCACATTTATAAGGTGCCAAAAGATGTGGAATTGGGCCAGGCATCGGCAGCTGTTAAAAAATTGCAAATATCCCTGGTTTCCATGGAGTAAGAGCCGTTGCTGGGCACGTGATTATGACATCAATGATCGTAGATCTGTCGCTACAACCAAAAGTATTGGTCGGAGAGCAACGCGGATTGCACCATTCAATTTCTCGTCACAAAATACGTCGGATTAGACTCTTACTAGTAGCACTGGAACAGTTTTTCCACTTTTGCATTTTTGCCTGGTCTTTTTGTTAATTGAAGTCGGCTACACTGTACTCTGTACAATCGCGACTGGTCTTTACTATATTCAACTTTTGACTATAAGTTATGTGCCCTTCGGTAGCCCAGAACACCTGAAATCTTTGGGCCAAGCCCATTTAACTCACCCAGCAATTGCCTTACTTCTAAGTGCAAGACAATCTCAATGTCTTTATCTACGTGTAGAAAAACCACACCATTTGTACGTGAAAAACACAAGGTACTTGATACAGTCTGCTGTAAAAAGTACAACTAAACACAGACCCACATGAATAAGGTGCCAAAAGATGCGGAATTGAGCCAGGCATCGGCAGCTGTTGAAAAATTGCAAATATCCCTGGTTTCCATGGAGTAAGAACCGTTGCTGGGCACGTGATTATGACATAAATGATCATTCAATTGTCACTACAGCCAAAAGTATTGGTCGGAGAGCAACGCGGTTTGCACCATTCGATTTCTCGTCACAAAATACGTCGGATTAGCCTCTTACCAGCAGCACTGGAACAGTTTTTCCACTTTTGCATTTTTGCCTGGTCTTTTTGTTAATTGAAACCGGCTACACTGTACTCTGTACAATCGCGACTGGTCATTACTATATTCAACTTTTGACTATAAGTTATGTGCCCTTCGGTAGCCCAGAAGACCTGAAATCTTTGGGCTAAGCCCATTTAACTCACCCAGCAATTGCCTTACTTCTAAGTGCAAGACAATCTCAATGTCTTTATCTACGTGTAGAAAAACCACACCATTTGTACGTGAAAAACACAAGGTACTTGATACAGTCTGCTGTAAAAAAGTACAACTGAACACTAACCCACTTCAGTAAGGTGCCAAAAGATGCGGAATTGAGCCAGGCATCGGCAGCTGTTGAAAAATTGCAAATTTCCCTGGTTTCCATGGAGTAAGAGCCGTTGCTGGGCACGTGATTATGACATAAATTATCATTCAATTGTCGCTACAGCCAAAAGTATTGGTCGGAGAGCAACGCGGTTTGCACCATTCGATTTCTCGTCACAAAATACGTCGGATTAGCCTCTTACCAGCAGCACTGGAACAATTTTTCCACTTTTGCATTTTTGCCTGGTCTTTTTGTTAATTGAAATCGGCTACACTGTACTCTGTACAATCGCGACTGGTCATTACTATATTCAACTTTTGACTATAAGTTATGTGCCCTTCGGTAGCCCAGAAGACCTGAAATCTTTGGGCTAAGCCCATTTAACTCACCCAGCAATTGTCTTACTTCTAAGTCCAAGACAATCTCAATGTCTTTATCTACGTGTAGAAAAACCACACCATTTGTACATAAAAAACACAAGGTACTTGATACAGTCTGCTGTAAAAAGTACAACTAAACACTGACCCACATTTATAAGGTGCCAAAAGATGTGGAATTGGGCTAGGCATCGGCAGCTGTTAAAAAATTGCAAATATCCCTGGTTTCCATGGAGTAAGAGCCGTTGCTGGGCACGTGATTATGACATCAATGATCATTGATCTGTCGCTACAGCCAAAAGTATTGGTCGGAGGGCAACGCGGTTTGCACCATTCGATTTCTCGTCACAAAATACGTCGGATTAGCCTCTTACTAGTAGCAGTGGAACAGTTTGTCCACTTTTGCATTTTTGCCTGGTCTTTTTGTTAATTGAAATCGGCTACACTGTACTCTGTACAATCGCGACTGGTCATTACTATATTCAACTTTTGACTATAAGTTATGTGCCCTTCGGTAGCCCAGAAGACGTCAAATCTTTGGGCCAAGCCCATTTAACTCACCCAGCAATTGCCTTACTTCTAAGTGCAAGACACTCTCAATGTCTTTATCTACGTGTAGAAAAACCACACCATTTGTACATAAAAAACACAAGGTACTTGATACAGTCTGCTGTAAAAAGTACAACTGAACACTGACCCACTTCAGTAAGGTGCCAAAAGATGCGGAATTGAGCCAGGCATCGGCAGCTGTTGAAAAATTGCAAATTTCCCTGGTATCCATGGAGTAAGAGCCGTTGCTGGGCACGTGATTATGACATAAATGATCATTCAGTCGTCACTACAGCCAAAAGTATTGGTCGGAGAGCAACGCGGTTTGCACCATTCGATTTCTCGTCACAAAATACGTCGGATTAGCCTCTTACCAGCAGCACTGGAACAGTTTTTCCACTTTTGCATTTTTACCTGGTCTTTTTGTTAATTGAAATCGGCTACACTGTACTCTGTACAATCGCGACTGGTCATTACTATATTCAACTTTTGACTATAAGGTATGTGCCCTTCGGTAGCCCAGAAGACGTCAAATCTTTGGGCCAAGCCCATTTAACTCACCCAGCAATTGTCTTACTTCTAAGTGCAAGACAATCTCAATGTCTTTATCTACGTGTAGAAAAACCAGACCATTTGTACATAAAAAACACAAGGTACTTGATACAGTCTGCTGTAATAAGTACAACTAAACACTGACCCACATTTATAAGGTGCCAAAAGATGTGGAATTGGGCCAGGCATCGGCAGCTGTTAAAAATTGCAAATATCCCTGGTTTCCATGGAGTAAGAGCCGTTGCTGGGCACGTGATTATGACATCAATGATCATTGATCTGTCGCTACAGCCAAAAGTATTGGTCGGAGAGCAACGCGGATTGCACCATTCAATTTCTCGTCACAAAATACGTCGGATTAGACTCTTACTAGTAGCACTGGAACAGTTTTTCCACTTTTGCATTTTTGCCTGGTCTTTTTGTTAATTGAAATCGGCTACACTGTACTCTGTACAATCGCGACTGGTCTTTACTATATTCAACTTTTGACTATAAGTTATGTGCCCTTCGGTAGCCCAGAAGACCTGAAATCTTTGGGCTAAGCCCATTTAACTCACCCAGCAATTGCCTTTCTTCTAAGTGCAAGACAATCTCAATGTCTTTATCTACGTGTAGAAAAACCACAGCAGTTGTACGTGAAAAACACAAGGTACTTGATACAGTCTGCTGTAAAAAGTACAACTGACCACAGACCCACATGAATAAGGTGCCAAAAGATGCGGAATTGAGCCAGGCATCGGCAGCTGTTGAAAAATTGCAAATTTCCCTGGTTTCCATGGAGTAAGAGCCGTTGCTGGGCACGTGATTATGACATAAATGATCATTCAATTGTCACTACAGGCAAAAGTATTGGTCGGAGAGCAACGCGGTTTGCACCATTCGATTTGTCGTCACAAAATACGTCGGATTAGCCTCTTACAAGCAGCACTGGAACAGTTTTTCCACTTTTGCATTTTTGCCTGGTCTTTTTGTTAATTGAAATCGGCTACACTGCACTCTGTACAATCGCGACTGGTCATTACTATATTCAACTTTTGACTATAAGTTATGTGCCCTTCGGTAGCCCAGAAGACGTCAAATCTTTGGGCTAAGCCCATTTAACTCACCCAGCAATTGCCTTACTTCTAAGTGCAAGACAATCTGAATGTCTTTATCTACGTGTAGAAAAACCACACCATTTGTACGTGAAAACCACAAGGTACTTGATACAGTCTGCTGTAAAAAGTACAACTGAACACTAACCCACTTCAGTAAGGTGCCAAAAGATGCGGAATTGAGCCAGGCATCGGCAGCTGTTGAAACATTGCAAATATCCCTGGTTTCCATGGAGTAAGAGCCGTTGCTGGGCACGTGATTATGACATAAATGATCATTCAATTGTCGCTACAGCCAAAAGTATTGGTCGGAGAGCAACGCGGATTGCACCATTCGATTTCTCGTCACAATATACGTCGGATTAGACTCTTACTAGTAGCACTGGAACAGTTTTTCCACTTTTGCATTTTTGCCTGGTCTTTTTGTTAATTGAAATCGGCTAAACTGTACTCTGTACAATCGCGACTGGTCATTACTATATTCAACTTTTCACTATAAGTTATGTGCCCTTCGGTAGCCCAGAAGACGTCAAATCTTTGGGCCAATCCCATTTAACTCACCCAGCAATTGCCTTACTTCTAAGTCCAAGACAATCTCAATGTCTTTATCTGCGTGTAGAAAAACCAGACCATTTGTACATAAAAAACACAAGGTACTTGATACAGTCTGCTGTAAAAAGTACAACTAAACACTGACCCACATTTTTAAGGTGCCAAAAGATGCAGAATTGGGCCAGGCATCGGCAGCTGTTGAAAAATTGCAAATATCCCTGGTTTCCATGGAGTAAGAGCCGTTGCTGGGCACGTGATTATGACATAAATTATCATTCAATTGTCGCTACAGCCAAAAGTATTGGTCGGAGAGCAACGCGGTTTGCACCATTCGATTTCTCGTCACAAAATACGTCGGATTAGCCTCTTACCAGCAGCACTGGAACAATTTTTCCACTTTTGCATTTTTGCCTGGTCTTTTTGTTAATTGAAATCGGCTACACTGTACTCTGTACAATCGCGACTGGTCATTACTATATTCAACTTTTGACTATAAGTTATGTGCCCTTCGGTAGCCCAGAAGACCTGAAATCTTTGGGCTAAGCCCATTTAACTCACCCAGCAATTGTCTTACTTCTAAGTCCAAGACAATCTCAATGTCTTTATCTACGTGTAGAAAAACCACACCATTTGTACATAAAAAACACAAGGTACTTGATACAGTCTGCTGTAAAAAGTACAACTAAACACTGACCCACATTTATAAGGTGCCAAAAGATGTGGAATTGGGCCAGGCATCGGCAGCTGTTAAAAAATTGCAAATATCCCTGGTTTCCATGGAGTAAGAGCCGTTGCTGGGCACGTGATTATGACATCAATGATCATTGATCTGTCGCTACAGCCAAAAGTATTGGTCGGAGGGCAACGCGGTTTGCACCATTCAATTTCTCGTCACAAAATACGTCGGATTAGCCTCTTACTAGTAGCAGTGGAACAGTTTTTCCACTTTTGAATTTTTGCCTGGTATTTTTGTTAATTGAAATCGGCTACACTGTACTCTGTACAATCGCGACTGGTCATTACTATATTCAACTTTTGACTATAAGTTATGTGCCCTTCGGTAGCCCAGAAGACCTGAAATCTTTGGGCTCAGCCCATTTAACTCACCCAGCAATTGCCTTACTTCTAAGTGCAATACAATCTCAATGTCTTTATCTACGTGTAGAAAAACCACACCATTTGTAGGTGAAAACCACAAGGTACTTGATACAGTCTGCTGTAAAAAGTACAACTGAACACTGACCCACTTCAGTAAGGTGCCAAAAGATGCGGAATTGAGCCAGGCATCGGCAGCTGTTGAAAAATTGCAAATTTCCCTGGTTTCCATGGAGTAAGAGCCGTTGCTGGGCACGTGATTATGACATAAATGATCATTCAATTGTCACTACAGCCAAAAGTATTGGTCGGAGAGCAACGCGGTTTGCACCATTCGATTTCTCGTCACAAAATACGTCGAATTAGCCTCTTACCAGCAGCACTGGAACAGTTTGTCCACTTTTGCATTTTTACCTGGTCTTTTTGTTAATTGAAATCGGCTACACTGTACTCTGTACAATCGCGACTGGTCATTACTATATTCAACTTTTGACTATAAGTTATGTGCCCTTCAGTAGCCCAAAAGACGTCAAATCTATCGGCTAAGCCCATTCAACTCACCCAGTAATTGTCTTACTTCTATGTCCAAGACAATCTCAATGTCTTTGTCTACGTGTAGAAAAACCTGACCATTTGAACATAAAAAACACAAGGTACTTGATACAGTCTGCTGTGAAAAGTACAACTAAACACTGACCCACATTTATAAGGTGCCAAAAGATGTGGAATTGGGCCAGGCATCGGCAGCTGTTAAAAAATTGCAAATATCCCTGGTTTCCATGGAGTAAGAGCCGTTGCTGGGCACGTGATTATGACATCAATGATCATTGATCTGTCGCTACAGCCAAAAGTATTGGTCGGAGAGCAACGCGGTTTGCACCATTCGATTTCTCGTCACAAAATACGTCGGATTAGGCTCTTACTAGTAGCACTGGAACAGTTTTTCCACTTTTGCATTTTTGCTTCGTCTTTTTGTTAATTGAAATCGGCTAAACTGTACTCTGTACAATCGCGACTGGTCATTACTATATTCAACTTTTGACTATAAGTTATGTGCCCTTCGGTAGCCCAGAAGACGTCAAATCTTTCGGCTAAGCCCATTTAACTCACCCAGCAATTGCCTTACTTTTAAGACGAAGACAATCTTAATGTCTTTATCTACGTGTAGAAAAACCACACCATTTGTACGTGAAAAACACAAGGTACTTGATACAGTCTGCTGTAAAAAGTACAACTGAACACTGACCCACTTCAGTAAGGTGCCAAAAGATGCGGAATTGAGCCAGGCATCGGCAGCTGTTGAAAAATTGCAAATTTCCCTGGTTTCCATGGAGTAAGAGCCGTTGCTGGGCACGTGATTATGACATAAATGATCATTCAATTGTCACTACAGCCAAAAGTATTGGTCGGAGAGCAACGCGGTTTGCACCATTCGATTTCTCGTCACAAAATACGTCGGATTAGCCTTTTACCAGCAGCACTGGAACAGTTTGTCCACTTTTGCAATTTTGCCTGGTCTTTTTGTTAATTGAAATCGGCTACACTGTACTCTGTACAATCGCGACTGGTCATTACTATATTCAACTTTTGACTATAAGTTATGTGCCCTTCGGTAGCCCAGAAGACCTGAAATCTTTGAGCTAAGCCCATTTAACTCACCCAGCAATTGCCTTACTTCTAAGTGCAAGACAATCTCAATGTCTTTATCTACGTGTGGAAAAACCAGACCATTTGTACATAAAAAACACAAGGTACTTGATACAGTCTGCTGTAAAAAGTACAACTAAACACTGACCCACATTTTTAAGGTGCCAAAAGATGCAGAATTGGGCCAGGCATCGGCAGCAGTTAAAAAATTGCAAATATCCCTGGTTTCCATGGAGTAAGAGCCGTTGCTGGGCACGTGATTATGACATCAATGATCATTGATCTGTCGCTACAGCCAAAAGTATTGGTCGGAGAGCAACGCGGTTTGCACCATTCGATTTCTCGTCACAAAATACGTCGGATTAGCCTCTTACTAGTAGCAGTGGAACAGTTTTTCCACTTTTGCATTTTTGCTTTGTCTTTTTGTTAATTGAAACCGGCTACACTGTAATCTGTACAATCGCGACTGGTCATTACTATATTCAACTTTTGACTAAAAGTTATGTGCCCTTCGGTAGCCCAGAAGACGTCAAATCTTTCGGCTAAGCCCATTTAACTCACCCAGCAATAGCCTTACTTCTAAGTCGAAGACAATCTTAATGTCTTTATCTACGTGTAGAAAAACCACACCATTTGTACGTGAAAAACACAAGGTACTTGATACAGTCTGCTGTAAAAAGTACAACTGAACACTGACCCACTTCAGTAAGGTGCCAAAAGATGCGGAATTCAGCCAGGCATCGGCAGCTGTTGAAAAATTGCAAATTTCCCTGGTTTCCATGGAGTAAGAGCCGTTGCTGGGCACGAGATTATGACATAAATGATCATTCAATTGTCACTACAGCCAAAAGTATTGGTCGGAGAGCAACGCGGTTTGCACCATTCGATTTGTCGTCACAAAATACGTCGGATTAGCCTCTTACCAGCAGCACTGGAACAGTTTGTCCACTTTTGCATTTTTGCCTGGTCTTTTTGTTAATTGAAATCGGCTACACTGTACTCTGTACAATCGCGACTGGTCATTACTATATTCAACTTTTGACTATAAGTTATGTGCCCTTCGGTAGCCCAGAAGACCTGAAATCTTTGGGCTAAGCCCATTTAACTCACCCAGCAATTGCCTTACTTCTAAGTGCAAGACAATCTCAATGTCTTTATTTACGTGTAGAAAAACCACACCATTTGTACGTGAAAAACACAAGGTACTTGATACAGTCTGCTGTAAAAAGTACAACTGACCACAGACCCACATGAATAAGGTGCCAAAAGATGCGGAATTGAGCCAGGCCTCGGCAGCTGTTGAAAAATTGCAAATTTCCCTGGTTTCCATGGAGTAAGGGCCGTTGCTGGGCACGTGATTATGACATCAATGATCATTAAATTGTCACTACAGGCAAAAGTATTGGTCGGAGAGCAACGCGGTTTGCACCATTCGATTTGTCGTCACAAAATACGTCGGATTAGCCTCTTACCAGCAGCACTGGAACAGTTTGTCCACTTTTGCAATTTTGCCTGGTCTTTTTGTTAATTGAAATCGGCTACACTGTACTCTGTACAATCGCGACTGGTCATTACTATATTCAACTTTTGACTATAAGTTATGTGCCCTTCGGTAGCCCAGAAGACCTGAAATCTTTGAGCTAAGCCCATTTAACTCACCCAGCAATTGCCTTACTTCTAAGTGCAAGACAATCTCAATGTCTTTATCTACGTGTAGAAAAACCAGACCATTTGTACATAAAAAACACAAGGTACTTGATACAGTCTGCTGTAAAAAGTACAACTAAACACTGACCCACATTTTTAAGGTGCCAAAAGATGCAGAATTGGGCCAGGCATCGGCAGCTGTTAAAAAATTGCAAATATCCCTGGTTTCCATGGAGTAAGAGCCGTTGCTGGGCACGTGATTATGACATCAATGATCATTGATCTGTCGCTACAGCCAAAAGTATTGGTCGGAGAGCAACGCGGTTTGCACCATTCGATTTCTCGTCACAAAATACGTCGGATTAGCCTCTTACTAGTAGCACTGGAACAGTTTTTCCACTTTTGCATTTTTGCTTCGTCTTTTTGTTAATTGAAATCGGCTACACTGTACTCTGTACAATCGCGACTGGTCATTACTATATTCAACTTTTGACTATAAGTTATGTGCCCTTCGGTAGCCCAGAAGACGTCAAATCTTTCGGCTAAGCCCATTTAACTCACCCAGCAATTGCCTTACTTTTAAGACGAAGACAATCTTAATGTCTTTATCTACGTGTAGAAAAACCACACCATTTGTACGTGAAAAACACAAGGTACTTGATACAGTCTGCTGTAAAAAGTACAACTGAACACTGACCCACTTCAGTAAGGTGCCAAAAGATGCGGAATTGAGCCAGGCATCGGCAGCTGTTGAAAAATTGCAAATTTCCCTGGTTTCCATGGAGTAAGAGCCGTTGCTGGGCACGTGATTATGACATAAATGATCATTCCAATTGTCACTACAGCCAAAAGGTATTGGTCGGAGAGCAACGCGGTTTGCACCATTTCGATTTCTCGTCACAAAATACGTCGGATTAGCCTTTTACCAGCAGCACTGGAACAGTTTGTCCACTTTTGCAATTTTGCCTGGTCTTTTTGTTAATTGAAATCGGCTACACTGTACTCTGTACAATCGCGACTGGTCATTACTATATTCAACTTTTGACTATAAGTTATGTGCCCTTCGGTAGCCCAGAAAGACCTGAAATCTTTGAGCTAAGCCCATTTTAACTCACCCAGCAATTGCCTTACTTCTAAGTGCAAGACAATCTCAATGTCTTTATCTACGTGTGGAAAAACCAGACCATTTGTACATAAAAAACACAAGGTACTTGATACAGTCTGCTGTAAAAAGTACAACTAAACACTGACCCACATTTTTAAGGTGCCAAAAGATGCAGAATTGGGCCAGGCATCGGCAGCAGTTAAAAAATTGCAAATATCCCTGGTTTCCATGGAGTAAGAGCCGTTGCTGGGCACGTGATTATGACATCAATGATCATTGATCTGTCGCTACAGCCAAAAGTATTGGTCGGAGAGCAACGCGGTTTGCACCATTCGATTTCTCGTCACAAAATACGTCGGATTAGCCTCTTACTAGTAGCAGTGGAACAGTTTTTCCACTTTTGCATTTTTGCTTTGTCTTTTTGTTAATTGAAACCGGCTACACTGTAATCTGTACAATCGCGACTGGTCATTACTATATTCAACTTTTGACTAAAAGTTATGTGCCCTTCGGTAGCCAGAAGACGTCAAATCTTTCGGCTAAGCCCATTTAACTCACCCAGCAATAGCCTTACTTCTAAGTCGAAGACAATCTTAATGTCTTTATCTACGTGTAGAAAAACCAAGACCATTTGTACGTGAAAAACACAAAGGTACTTGATTACAGTCTGCTGTAAAAAGTACAACTGAACACTGACCCACTTCAGTAAGGTGCCAAAAGAATGCGGAATTCAGCCAGGCATCGGCAGCTGTTGAAAAAATTGCAAATTTCCCTGGTTTCCATGGAGTAAGAGCCGTTGCTGGGCACGAGATTATGACATAAATGATCATTCAATTGTCACTACAGCCAAAAGTATTGGTCGGAGAGCAACGCGGTTTGCACCATTCGATTTGTCGTCACAAAATACGTCGGATTAGCCTCTTACCAGGCAGCACTGGAACAGTTTGTCCACTTTTGCATTTTTGCCTGGTCTTTTTGTAATTGAATCGGACTACACTGTACTCTGTACAATCGCGACTGGTCATTACTATATTCAACTTTTGACTATAAGTTATGTGCCCTTCGGTAGCCCAGAAGACCTGAAATCTTTGGGCTAAGCCCATTTAACTCACCCAGCAATTGCCTTACTTCTAAGTGCAAGACAATCTCAATGTCTTTATTTACGTGTAGAAAAACCACCACCATTTGTACGTGAAAAACACAAGGTACTTGATACAGTCTGCTGTAAAAAGTACAACTGACCACAGACCCCACATGAATAAGGTGCCAAAAGATGCGGATTGAGCAGGCCTCGGCAGCTGTTGAAAAATTGCAAATTTCCCTGGTTTCCATGGAGTAAGGGCCGTTGCTGGGCACGTGATTATGACATCAATGATCATTAAATTGTCACTACAGGCAAAAGTATTGGTCGGAGAGCAACGCGGTTTGCACCATTCGATTTGTCGTCACAAAATACGTCGGATTAGCCTCTACCAGCAGCACTGGAACAGTTTGTCCACTTTTGCAATTTTGCCTGGTCTTTTTGTTAATTGAAATCGGCTACACTGTACTCTGTACAATCGCGACTGGTCATTACTATATTCAACTTTTGACTATAAGTTATGTGCCCTTCGGTAGCCCAGAAGACCTGAAATCTTTGAGCTAAGCCCATTTAACTCACCCAGCAATTGCCTTACTTCTAAGTGCAAGACAATCTCAATGTCTTTATCTACGTGTAGAAAAACCACACCATTTGTACATAAAAAACACAAGGTACTTGATACAGTCTGCTGTAAAAAGTACAACTAAACACTGACCCACATTTTTAAGGTGCCAAAAGATGCAGAATTGGGCCAGGCATCGGCAGCTGTTAAAAAATTGCAAATATCCCTGGTTTCCATGGAGTAAGAGCCGTTGCTGGGCACGTGATTATGACATCAATGATCAGTGATCTGTCGCTACAGCCAAAAGTATTGGTCGGAGAGCAACGCGGTTTGCACCATTCGATTTCTCGTCACAAAATACGTCGGATTAGCCTCTTACTAGTAGCACTGGAACAGTTTTTCCACTTTTGCATTTTTGCTTCGTCTTTTTGTTAATTGAAATCGGCTACACTGTACTCTGTACAATCGCGACTGGTCATTACTATATTCAACTTTTGACTATAAGTTATGTGCCCTTCGGTAGCCCAGAAGACGTCAAATCTTTCGGCTAAGCCCATTTAACTCACCCAGCAATTGCCTTACTTCTAAGTCGAAGACAATCTTAATGTCTTTATCTACGTGTAGAAAAACCACACCATTTGTACGTGAAAAACACAAGGTACTTGATACAGTCTGCTGTAAAAAGTACAACTGAACACTGACCCACTTCAGTAAGGTGCCAAAAGATGCGGAATTGAGCCAGGCATCGGCAGCTGTTGAAAAATTGCAAATTTCCCTGGTTTCCATGGAGTAAGAGCCGTTGCTGGGCACGTGATTATGACATAAATGATCATTCAATTGTCACTACAGCCAAAAGTATTGGTCGGAGAGCAACGCGGTTTGCACCATTCGATTTCTCGTCACAAAATACGTCGGATTAGCCTCTTACCAGCAGCACTGGAACAGTTTGTCCACTTTTGCAATTTTCCCTGGTCTTTTTGTTAATTGAAATCGGCTACACTGTACTCTGTACAATCGCGACTGGTCATTACTATATTCAACTTTTGACTATAAGTTATGTGCCCTTCGGTAGCCCAGAAGACCTGAAATCTTTGAGCTAAGCCCATTTAACTCACCCAGCAATTGCCTTACTTCTAAGTGCAAGACAATCTCAATGTCTTTATCTACGTGTAGAAAAACCACACCATTTGTACATAAAAAACACAAGGTACTTGATACAGTCTGCTGTAAAAAGTACAACTAAACACTGACCCACATTTTTAAGGTGCCAAAAGATGCAGAATTCGGCCAGGCATCGGCAGCTGTTAAAAAATTGCAAATATCCCTGGTTTCCATGGAGTAAGAGCCGTTGCTGGGCACGTGATTATGACATCAATGATCATTGATCTGTCGCTACAGCCAAAAGTATTGGTCGGAGAGCAACGCGGTTTGCACCATTCGATTTCTCGTCACAAAATACGTCGGATTAGCCTCTTACTAGTAGCACTGGAACAGTTTTTCCACTTTTGCATTTTTGCTTCGTCTTTTTGTTAATTGAAATCGGCTAAACTGTACTCTGTACAATCGCGACTGGTCATTACTATATTCAACTTTTGACTATAAGTTATGTGCCCTTCGGTAGCCCAGAAGACGTCAAATCTTTGGGCTAAGCCCATTTAACTCACCCAGCAATAGCCTTACTTCGAAGTCGAAGACAATCTTAATGTCTTTATCTACGTGTAGAAAAACCACACCATTTGTACGTGAAAAACACAAGGTACTTGATACAGTCTGCTGTAAAAAGTACAACTGAACACTAACCCACTTCAGTAAGGTGCCAAAAGATGCGGAATTCAGCCAGGCATCGGCAGCTGTTGAAAAATTGCAAATTTCCCTGGTTTCCATGGAGTAAGAGCCGTTGCTGGGCACGTGATTATGACATAAATGATCATTCAATTGTCACTACAGCCAAAAGTATTGGTCGGAGAGCAACGCGGTTTGCACCATTCGATTTCTCGTCACAAAATACGTCGGATTAGCCTCTTACCAGCAGCACTGGAACAGTTTGTCCACTTTTGCATTTTTGCCTGGTCTTTTTGTTAATTGAAATCGGCTACACTGTACTCTGTACAATCGCGACTGGTCATTACTATATTCAACTTTTGACTATAAGTTATGTGCCCTTCGGTAGCCCAGAAGACCTGAAATCTTTGATCTAAGCCCATCTGACTCACCCAGCAATTGCCTTACTTCTAAGTGCAATACAATCTCAATGTCTTTATCTACGTGTAGAAAAACCACACCATTTGTACGTGAAAACCACAAGGTACTTGATACAGTCTGCTGTAAAAAGTACAACTGAACACTGACCCACTTCAGTAAGGTGCCAAAAGATGCGGAATTGAGCCAGGCATCGGCAGCTGTTGAAAAATTGCAAATTTCCCTGGTTTCCATGGAGTAAGAGCCGTTGCTGGGCACGTGATTATGACATAAATGATCATTCAATTGTCACTACAGCCAAAAGTATTGGTCGGAGAGCAACGCGGTTTGCACCATTCGATTTCTCGTCACAAAATACGTCGGATTAGCCTCTTACTAGCAGCACTGGAACAGTTTGTCCACTTTTGCAATTTTGCCTGGTCTTTTTGTTAATTGAAATCGGCTACACTGTACTCTGTACAATCGCGACTGGTCATTACTATATTCAACTTTTGACTATAAGTTATGTGCCCTTCGGTAGCCCAGAAGACCTGAAATCTATGGGCTAAGCCCATTTAACTCACCCAGCAATTGTCTTACTTCTAAGTGCAAGACAATCTCAATGTCTTTATCTACGTGTAGAAAAACCAGACCATTTGTACATAAAAAAACACAAGGTACTTGATACAGTCTGCTGTAAAAAGTACAACTAAACACTGACCCACATTTTTAAGGTGCCAAAAGATGCAGAATTCGGCCAGGCATCGGCAGCTGTTAAAAAATTGCAAATATCCCTGGTTTCCATGGAGTAAGAGCCGTTGCTGGGCACGTGATTATGACATCAATGATCATTGATCTGTCGCTACAGCCAAAAGTATTGGTCGGAGAGCAACGCGGTTTGCACCATTCGATTTCTCGTCACAAAATACGTCGGATTAGCCTCTTACTAGTAGCACTGGAACAGTTTTTCCACTTTTCCATTTTTGCTTCGTCTTTTTGTTAATTGAAATCGGCTACACTGTACTCTGTACAATCGCGACTGGTCATTACTATATTCAACTTTTGACTATAAGTTATGTGCCCTTCGGTAGCCCAGAAGACGTCAAATCTTTGGGCTAAGCCCATTTAACTCACCCAGCAATTGCCTTACTTCTAAGTCGAAGACAATCTTAATGTCTTTATTTACGTGTAGAAAAACCACACCATTTGTACGTGAAAAACACAAGGTACTTGATACAGTCTGCTGTAAAAAGTACAACTGACCACAGACCCACATGAGTCAGAAGCCAAAAGATGCGGAATTGAGCCAGGCCTCGGCAGCTGTTGAAAAATTGCAAATTTCCCTGGTTTCCATGGAGTAAGGGCCGTTGCTGGGCACGTGATTATGACATCAATGATCATTCAATTGTCACTACAGCCAAAAGTATTGGTCGGAGAGCAACGCGGTTTGCACCATTCGATTTGTCGTCACAAAATACGTCGGATTAGCCTCTTACCAGCAGCACTGGAACAGTTTGTCCACTTTTGCATTTTTGCCTGGTCTTTTTGTTAATTGAAACCGGCTACACTGCACTCTGTCTAATCGCGACTGGTCATTACTATATTCAACTTTTGACTATCAGTTATGTGCCCTTCGGTAGCCCAGAAGACCTGAAATCTTTGGGCTAAGCCCATTTAACTCACCCAGCAATTGCCTTACTTCTAAGTGCAAGACAATCTCAATGTCTTTATCTACGTGTAGAAAAACCACACCATTTGTACGTGAAAAACACAAAGTACTTGATACAGTCTGCTGTAAAAAGTACAACTGAACACTAACCCACTTCAGTAAGGTGCCAAAAGATGCGGAATTGAGCCAGGCATCGGCAGCTGTTGAAAAATTGCAAATTTCCCTGGTTTCCATGGAGTAAGAGCCGTTGCTACGCACGTGATTATGACATAAATGATCATTCAATTGTCGCTACAGCCAAAAGTATTGGTCGGAAAGCAACGCGGATTACACCATTCGATTTCTCGTGACAAAATACGTCGGATTAGCCTCTTACCAGCAGCACTGGAACAGTTTTTCCACTTTTGCATTTTTGCCTGGTCTGTTTGTTAATTGAAATCGGCTACACTGTACTCTGTACAATCGCGACTGGTCATTACTATATTCAACTTTTGACTATAAGTTATGTGCCCTTCGGTAGCCCAGAAGACGTCAAATCTTTCGGCTAAGCCCATTTAACTCACCCAGCAATTGTCTTTCTTCTAAGTCCAAGACAATCTCAATGTCTTTATCTACGTGTAGAAAAACCACACCATTTGTACATAAAAAACACAAGGTACTTGATACAGTCTGCTGTAAAAAGTACAAGTAAACACTGACCCACATTTATAAGGTGCCAAAAGATGTGGAATTGGGCCAGGCATCGGCAGCTGTTAAAAAATTGCAAATATCCCTGGTTTCCATGGAGTAAGAGCCGTTGCTGGGCACGTGATTATGACATCAATGATCATTGATCTGTCGCTACAGCCAAAAGTATTGGTCGGAGAGCAACGCGGTTTGCACCATTCGATTTCTCGTCACAAAATACGTCGGATTAGCCTCTTACTAGTAGCACTGGAACAGTTTTTCCACTTTTGCATTTTTGCTTCGTCTTTTTGTTAATTGAAATCGGCTACACTGTACTCTGTACAATCGCGACTGGTCATTACTATATTCAACTTTTGACTATAAGTTATGTGCCCTTCGGTAGCCCAGAAGACGTCAAATCTTTCGGCTAAGCCCATTTAACTCACCCAGCAATTGCCTTACTTCTAAGTGCAAGACAATCTTAATGTCTTTATCTACGTGTAGAAAAACCACACCATTTGCACGTGAAAAACACAAGGTACTTGATACAGTCTGCTGTAAAAAGTGCAACTGACCACAGACCCACATGAATAAGGTGCCAAAAGATGCGGAATTGAGCCAGGCCTCGGCAGCTGTTGAAAAATTGCAAATTTCCCTGGTTTCCATGGAGTAAGGGCCGTTGCTGGGCACGTGATTATGACATCAATGATCATTAAATTGTCACTACAGGCAAAAGTATTGGTCGGAGAGCAACGCGGTTTGCACCATTCGATTTGTCGTCACAAAATACGTCGGATTAGCCGCTTACCAGCAGCACTGGAACAGTTTTTCCACTTTTGCATTTTTGCCTGGTCTTTTTGTTAATTGAAACCGGCTACACTGCACTCTGTACAATCGCGACTGGTCATTACTATATTCAACTTTTGACTATAAGTTATGTGCCCTTCGGTAGCCCAGAAGACCTGGAATCTTTGGGCTAAGCCCATTTAACTCACCCAGCAATTGCCTTACTTCTAAGTGCAAGACAATCTCAATGTCTTTATCTACGTGTAGAAAAACCACACCATTTGTACGTGAAAAACACAAAGTACTTGATACAGTCTGCTGTAAAAAGTACAACTGAACACTAACCCACTTCAGTAAGGTGCCAAAAGATGCGGAATTGAGCCAGGCATCGGCAGCTGTTGAAAAATTGCAAATTTCCCTGGTTTCCATGGAGTAAGAGCCGTTGCTACGCACGTGATTATGACATAAATGATCATTCAATTGTCGCTACAGCCAAAAGTATTGGTCGGAAAGCAACGCGGATTGCACCATTCGATTTCTCGTCACAAAATACGTCGGATTAGCCTCTTACCAGCAGCACTGGAACAGTTTTTCCACTTTTGCATTTTTGCCTGGTCTGTTTGTTAATTGAAATCGGCTACACTGTACTCTGTACAATCGCGACTGGTCATTACTATATTCAACTTTTGACTATAAGTTATGTGCCCTTCGGTAGCCCAGAAGACGTCAAATCTTTCGGCTAAGCCCATTTAACTCACCCAGCAATTGTCTTACTTCTAAGTCCAAGACAATCTCAATGTCTTTATCTACGTGTAGAAAAACCACACCATTTGTACGTGAAAAACACAAGGTACTTGATACAGTCTGCTGTAAAAAGTACAACTGAACACTAACCCACTTCAGTAAGGTGCCAAAAGATGCGGAATTGAGCCAGGCATCGGCAGCTGTTGAAAAATTGCAAATTTCCCTGGTTTCCATGGAGTAAGAGCCGTTGCTACGCACGTGATTATGACATAAATGATCATTCAATTGTCGCTACAGCCAAAAGTATTGGTCGGAAAGCAACGCGGATTACACCATTCGATTTCTCGTGACAAAATACGTCGGATTAGCCTCTTACCAGCAGCACTGGAACAGTTTTTCCACTTTTGCATTTTTGCCTGGTCTGTTTGTTAATTGAAATCGGCTACACTGTACTCTGTACAATCGCGACTGGTCATTACTATATTCAACTTTTGACTATAAGTTATGTGCCCTTCGGTAGCCCAGAAGACGTCAAATCTTTCGGCTAAGCCCATTTAACTCACCCAGCAATTGTCTTTCTTCTAAGTCCAAGACAATCTCAATGTCTTTATCTACGTGTAGAAAAACCACACCATTTGTACATAAAAAACACAAGGTACTTGATACAGTCTGCTGTAAAAAGTACAAGTAAACACTGACCCACATTTATAAGGTGCCAAAAGATGTGGAATTGGGCCAGGCATCGGCAGCTGTTGAAAAATTGCAAATTTCCCTGGTTTCCATGGAGTAAGGGCCGTTGCTGGGCACGTGATTATGACATCAATGATCATTAAATTGTCACTACAGGCAAAAGTATTGGTCGGAAAGCAACGCGGATTGCACCATTCGATTTCTCGTCACAAAATACGTCGGATTAGCCTCTTACCAGCAGCACTGGAACAGTTTTTTCCACTTTTGCATTTTTGCCTGGTCTGTTTGTTAATTGAAATCGGCTACACTGTACTCTGTACAATCGCGACTGGTCATTACTATATTCAACTTTTGACTATAAGTTATGTGCCCTTCGGTAGCCCAGAAGACGTCAAATCTTTCGGCTAAGCCCATTTAACTCACCCAGCAATTGTCTTTCTTCTAAGTCCAAGACAATCTCAATGTCTTTATCTACGTGTAGAAAAACCAGACCATTTGTACATAAAAAACACAAGGTACTTGATACAGTCTGCTGTAAAAAATACAAGTAAACACTGACCCACATTTATAAGGTGCCAAAAGATGTGGAATTGGGCCAGGCATCGGCAGCTGTTAAAAAATTGCAAATATCCCTGGTTTCCATGGAGTAAGAGCCGTTGCTGGGCACGTGATTATGACATCAATGATCATTGATCTGTCGCTACAGTCAAAAGTATTGGTCGGAGAGCAACGCGGTTTGCACCATTCGATTTCTCGTCACAAAATACGTCGGATTAGCCTCTTACTAGTAGCACTGGAACAGTTTTTCCACTTTTGCATTTTTGCTTCGTCTTTTTGTTAATTGAAATCGGCTACACTGTACTCTGTACAATCGCGACTGGTCATTACTATATTCAACTTTTGACTATAAGTTATGTGCCCTTCGGTAGCCCAGAAGACGTCAAATCTTTCGGCTAAGCCCATTTAACTCACCCAGCAATTGCCTTACTTCTAAGTGCAAGACAATCTTAATGTCTTTATCTACGTGTAGAAAAACCACACCATTTGCACGTGAAAAACACAAGGTACTTGATACAGTCTGCTGTAAAAAGTACAACTGAACACTGACCCACTTCAGTAAGGTGCCAAAAGATGCGGAATTGAGCCAGGCATCGGCAGCTGTTGAAAAATTGCAAATTTCCCTGGTTTCCATGGAGTAAGAGCCGTTGCTGGGCACGTGATTATGACATCAATGATCATTAAATTGTCGCTACAGCCAAAAGTATTGGTCGGAAAGCAACGCGGATTACACCATTCGATTTCTCCTCACAAAATACGTCGGATTAGCCTCTTACCAGCAGCACTGGAACAGTTTTTCCACTTTTGCATTTTTGCCTGGTCTGTTTGTTAATTGAAATCGGCTACACTGTACTCTGTACAATCGCGACTGGTCATTACTATATTCAACTTTTGACTATAAGTTATGTGCCCTTCGGTAGCCCAGAAGACGTCAAATCTTTCGGCTAAGCCCATTTAACTCACCCAGCAATTGTCTTACTTCTAAGTCCAAGACAATCTCAATGTCTTTATCTACGTGTAGAAAAACCACACCATTTGTACATAAAAAACACAAGGTACTTGATACAGTCTGCTGTAAAAAGTACAACTGAACACTGACCCACATTTATAAGGTGCCAAAAGATGTGGAATTGGGCCAGGCATCGGCAGCTGTTAAAAAATTGCAAATATCCCTGGTTTCCATGGAGTAAGAGCCGTTGCTGGGCACGTGATTATGACATCAATGATCATTGATCTGTCGCTACAGCCAAAAGTATTGGTCGGAGAGCAACGCGGTTTACACCATTCGATTTCTCGTCACAAAATACGTCGGATTAGCCTCTTACTAGTAGCACTGGAACAGTTTTTCCACTTTTGCATTTTTGCTTCGTCTTTTTGTTAATTGAAATCGGCTACACTGTACTCTGTACAATCGCGACTGGTCATTACTATATTCAACTTTTGACTATAAGTTATGTGCCCTTCGGTAGCCCAGAAGACGTCAAATCTTTCGGCTAAGCCCATTTAACTCACCCAGCAATTGCCTTACTTCTAAGTGCAAGACAATCTTAATGTCTTTATCTACGTGTAGAAAAACCACACCATTTGTACGTGAAAAACACAAGGTACTTGATACAGTCTGCTGTAAAAAGTACAACTGAACACTGACCCACTTCAGTAAGGTGCCAAAAGATGCGGAATTGAGCCAGGCATCGGCAGCTGTTGAAAAATTGCAAATATCCCTGGTTTCCATGGAGTAAGAGTCGTTGCTGGGCACGTGATTATGACATAAATGATCATTCAATTGTCACTACAGGCAAAAGTATTGGTCGGAGAGCAACGCGGTTTGCACCATTCGATTTGTCGTCACAAAATACGTCGGATTAGCCTCTTACCAGCAGCACTGGAACAGTTTGTCCACTTTTGCATTTTTGCCTGGTCTTTTTGTTAATTGAAATCGGCTACACTGTACTCTGTACAATCGCGACTGGTCATTACTATATTCAACTTTTGACTATAAGTTATGTGCCCTTCGGTAGCCCAGAAGACCTGAAATCTTTGGGCTAAGCCCATTTAACTCACCCAGCAATTGCCTTACTTCTAAGTGCAAGACAATCTCAATGTCTTTATCTACGTGTAGAAAAACCACACCATTTGTACGTGAAAAACACAAGGTACTTGATACAGTCTGCTGTAAAATGTACAACTGACCACAGACCCACATGAATAAGGTGCCAAAAGATGCGGAATTGAGCCAGGCATCGGCAGCTGTTGAAAAATTGCAAATTTCCCTGGTTTCCATGGAGTAAGAGCCGTTGCTACGCACGTGATTATGACATCAATGATCATTCAATTGTCGCTACAGCCAAAAGTATTGGTCGGAGAGCAACGCGGATTGCACCATTCGATTTCTCGTCACAAAATACGTCGGATTAGGCTATTACGAGTAGCACTGGAACAGTTTTTCCACTTTTGCATTTTTACCTGGTCTTTTTGTTAATTGAAATCGGCTACACTGTACTCTGTACAATCGCGACTGGTCATTACTATATTCAACTTTTGACTATAAGTTATGTGCCCTTCGGTAGCCCAGAAGACGTCAAATCTTTCGGCTAAGCCCATTTAACTCATCCAGCAATTGCCTTACTTCTAAGTGCAAGACAATCTCAATGTCTTTATCTACGTGTAGAAAAACCACACCATTTGTACATGAAAAACACAAGGTACTTGATACAGTCTGCTGTAAAAAGTACAACTGACCACAGACCCACATGAATAAGGTGCCAAAAGATGCGGAATTGAGCCAGGCCTCGGCAGCTGTTGAAAAATTGCAAATTTCCCTGGTTTCCATGGAGTAAGGGCCGTTGCTGTGCACGTGATTATGACATCAATGATCATTCAATTGTCACTACAGGCAAAAGTATTGGTCGGAGAGCAACGCGGTTTGCACCATTCGATTTGTCGTCACAAAATACGTCGGATTAGCCTCTTACCAGCAGCACTGGAACAGTTTTTCCACTTTTGCATTTTTACCTGGTCTTTTTGTTAATTGAAATCGGCTACACTGTACTCTGTACAATCGCTACTGGTCATTACTATATTCAACTTTTGACTATAAGTTATGTGCCCTTCGGTAGCCCAGAAGACCTGAAATCTTTGGGCTAAGCCCATTTAACTCACCCAGCAATTGCCTTACTTCTAAGTGCAAGACAATCTCAATGTCTTTATCTACGTGTAGAAAAACCACACCATTTGTACGTGAAAAACACAAGGTACTTAATACAGTCTGCTGTAAAAAGTACAACTGACCACAGACCCACATGAATAAGGTGCCAAAAGATCCGGAATTGAGCCAGGTATCGGCAGCTGTTGAAAAATTGCAAATTTCCCTGGTTTCCATGGAGTAAGAGCCGTTGCTGGGCACGTGATTATGACATAAATGATCATTCAATTGTCACTACAGGCAAAAGTGTTGGTCGGACAGCAACGCGGATTGCACCATTCGATTTGTCGTCACAAAATACGTCGGATTAGCTTCTTACCAGCAGCACTGGAACAACTTTTCCAATTTTGCATTTTTACCTGGTCTTTTTGGTAATTGAAATCGGCTACACTGTACTCTGTACAATCGCGACTGGTCATTACTATATTTAACTTTTGACTAAAAGTTATGTGCCCTTCAGTAGACCAGAAGACGTCAAACCTATCGGCTCAGCCCATTTAACTCACCCAGCAATTGTCTTACTTCTAAGTCCAAGACAATCTCAATGTCTTTATCTACGTGTAGAAAAACCAGACCATTTGTACGTGAAAAACACAAGGTACTTGATACAGTCTGCTGTAAAAAGTACAACTGACCACAGACCCACATGAAAAAGGTGCCAAAAGAGGCGGAATTGAGCCAGGCATCGGCAGCTGTTGAAAAATTGCAAATTTCCCCGGTTTCCATGGAGTAAGGTCCGTTGCTGGGCACGTGATTATGACATCAATGATCATTCAATTGTCACTACAGGCAAAAGTATTGGTCGGAGAGCAACGCGGTTTGCACCATTCGATTTCTCGTCACAAAATACGTCGGATTAGGCTCTTACTAGTAGCACTGGAACAGTTTTTCCACTTTTGCATTTTTGCCTGGTCTTTTTGTTAATTGAAATCGGCTACACTGTACTCTGTACAATCGCGACTGGTCATTACTATATTCAACTTTTGACTATAAGTTATGTGCCCTTCGGTAGCCCAGAAGACGTCAAATCTTTCGGCTAAGCCCATTCAACTCACCCAGCAATTGTCTTACTTCTAAGTCCAAGACAATCTCAATGTCTTTATCTACGTGTAGAAAAACCAGACCATTTGTACATAAAAAACACAAGGTACTTGATACAGTCTGCTGTAAAAAGTACAACTGAACACTGACCCACATTTATAAGGTGCCAAAAGATGTGGAATTGGGCCAGGCATCGGCAGCTGTTAAAAAATTGCAAATATCCCTGGTTTCCATGGAGTAAGAGCCGTTGCTGGGCACGTGATTATGACATCAATGATCATTGATCTGTCGCTACAGCCAAAAGTATTGGTTGGAGAGCAACGCGGTTTGCACCATTCGATTTCTCGTCACAAAATACGTCGGATTAGCCTCTTACTAGTAGCACTGGAACAGTTTTTCCACTTTTGCATTTTTGCTTCGTCTTTTTGTTAATTGAAATCGGCTAAACTGTACTCTGTACAATCGCGACTGGTCATTAGTATATTCAACTTTTGACTATAAGTTATGTGCCCTTCGGTAGCCCAGAAGACGTCAAATCTTTCGGCTAAGCCCATTTAACTCACCCAGCAATTGCCTTACTTCTAAGTGCCAGACAATCTCAATGTCTTTATCTACGTGTAGAAAAACCACACCATTTGTACGTGAAAAAACACAAGGTACTTGATACAGTCTGCTGTAAAAAGTACAACTGAACACTAACCCACTTCAGTAAGGTCCAAAAGATGCGGAATTGAGCCAGGCATCGGCAGCTGTTGAAAAATTGCAAATATCCCTGGTTTCCATGGAGTAAGAGCCGTTGCTACGCACGTGATTATGACATAAATGATCATTCAATTGTCGCTACAGCCAAAAGTATTGGTCGGAGAGCAACCCGGATTGCACCATTCGATTTCTCGTCACAAAATACGTCGGATTAGGCTCTTACTAGCAGCACTGGAACAGTTTGTCCACTTTTGCATTTTTGCCTTTTTTAATTGAAATCGGCTACACTGTACTCTGTACAATCGCGACTGGTCATTACTATATTCAACTTTTGACTATAAGTTATGTGCCCTTCGGTAGCCCAGAAGACCTGAAATCTATCGGCTAAGCCCATTTAACTCACCCAGCAATTGCCTTACTTCTAAGTGCAAGACAATGTCAATGTCTTTATCTACGTGTAGAAAAACCACACCATTTGTACGTGAAAACCACAAGGTACTTGATACAGTCTGCTGTAAAAAGTACAACTGAACACTGACCCACTTCAGCAAGGTGCCAAAAGATGCGGAATTGAGCCAGGCATCGGCAGCTGTTGAAAAATTGCAAATTTCCCTGGTTTCCATGGAGTAAGAGCCGTTGCTACGCACGTGATTATGACATAAATTATCATTCAATTGTTACTACAGCCAAAAGTATTGGTCGGAGAGCAACGCGGTTTGCACCATTCGATTTCTCGTCACAAAATACGTCGGATTAGCCTCTTACCAGCAGCACTGGAACAATTTTTCCACTTTTGCATTTTTACCTGGTCTTTTTGTTAATTGAAATCGGCTACACTGTACTCTGTACAATCGCGACTGGTCATTACTATATTCAACTTTTGACTATAAGTTATGTGCCCGTCGGTAGCCAAGAAGACGTCAAATCTATCGGCTAAGCCCATTCAACTCACCCAGCAATTGTCTTACTTCTAAGTCCAAGACAATCCCAATGTCTTTATCTACGTGTAGAAAAACCAGACCATTTGTACATAAAAAACACAAGGTACTTGATACAGTCTGCTGTAAAAAGTACAACTAAACACTGACCCACATTTATAAGAAGCCAAAAGATGTGGAATTGGGCCAGGCATCGGCAGCTGTTAAAAAATTGCAAATATCCCTGGTTTCCATGGAGTAAGAGCCGTTGCTGGGCACGTGATTATGACATCAATGATCATTGATCTGTCGCTACAGCCAAAAGTATTGGTCGGAGAGCAACGCGGATTGCACCATTCGATTTCTCGTCACAAAATACGTCGGATTAGGCTCTTACTAGTAGCACTGGAACAGTTTTTCCAATTTTGCATTTTTACCTGGTCTGTTTGTTAATTGAAATCGGCTACACTGTACTCTGTACAATCGCGACTGGTCATTACTATATTCAACTTTTGACTATAAGTTATGTGCCCTTCGGTAGCCCAGAAGACCTGAAATCTTTGGGCTAAGCCCATTTAACTCACCCAGCAATTGCCTTACTTCTAAGTGCAAGACAATCTCAATGTCTTTATCTACGTGTAGAAAAACCACACCATTTGTACGTGAAAAACACAAGGTACTTGATACAGTCTGCTGTAAAAAGTACAACTGAACACTGACCCACTTCAGTAAGGTGCCAAAAGATGCGGAATTGAGCCAGGCATCGGCAGCTGTTGAAAAATTGCAAATTTCCCTGGTTTCCATGGAGTAAGAGCCGTTACTGGGCACGTGATTATGACATCAATGATCATTCAATTGTCACTACAGCCAAAAGTATTGGTCGGAGAGCAACGCGGTTTGCACCATTCGATTTGTCGTCACAAAATACGTCGGATTAGCCTCATACCAGCAGCACTGGAACAGTTTTTCCACTTTTGCATTTTTACCTGGTCTTTTTGTTAATTGAAATCGGCTACACTGTACTCTGTACAATCGCGACTGGTCATTACTATATTCAACTTTTGATTATCAGTTATGTGCCCTTCGGTAGCCCAGAAGACCTGAAATCTTTGGGCTAAGCCCATTTAACTCACCCAGCAATTGCCTTACTTCTAAGTGCAAGACAATCTCAATGTCTTTATCTACGTGTAGAAAAACCAGACCATTTGTACATAAAAAACACAAGGTACTTGATACAGTCTGCTGTAAAAAGTACAACTGAACACTAACCCACTTCAGTAAGGTGCCAAAAGATGCGGAATTGAGCCAGGCATCGGCAGCTGTTGAAAAATTGCAAATTTCCTTAGTTTCCATGGAGTAAGAGCCGTTGCTACGCACGTGATTATGACATAAATGATCATTCAATTGTCGCTACAGCCAAAAGTATTGGTCGGAGAGCAACGCGGATTGCACCATTCGATTTCTCGTCACAAAATACGTCGGATTAGGCTCTTACTAGTAGCACTGGAACAGTTTTTCCACTTTTGCATTTTTGCCTGGTCTTTTTGTTAATTGAAATCGGCTACACTGTACTCTGTACAATCGCGACTGGTCATTACTATATTCAACTTTTGACTATAAGTTATGTGCCCTTCGGTAGCCCAGAAGACCTGAAATCTTTGGGCCAAGCCCATTTAACTCACCCAGCAATTGTCTTACTTCTAAGTCCAAGACAATCTCAATGTCTTTATCTAAGTGTAGAAAAACCAGACCATTTGTACATAAAAAACACAAGGTACTTGATACAGTCTGCTGTAAAAAGTACAACTAAACACTGACCCACATTTTTAAGGTGCCAAAAGATGCAGAATTGGGCCAGGCATCGGCAGCTGTTAAAAAATTGCAATTATCCCTGGTTTCCATGGAGTAAGAGCCGTTGCTGGGCACGTGATTATGACATCAATGATCAATCAATTGTCGCTACAGCCAAAAGTATTGGTCGGAGAGCAACGCGGTTTGCACCATTCGATTTCTCGTCACAAAATACGTCGGATTAGCCTCTTACCAGCAGCACTGGAACAGTTTTTCCACTTTTGCATTTTTGCCTGGTCTTTTTGTTAATTGAAATCGGCTACACTGTACTCTGTACAATCGCGACTGGTCATTACTATATTCAACTTTTGACTATAAGTTATGTGCCCTTCGGTAGCTCAGAAGACGTCAAATCTTTGGGACAAGCCCATTTAACTCACCCAGCAATTGCCTTACTTATAAGTGCAAGACAATCTCAATGTCTTTATCTACGTGTAGAAAAACCACACCATTTGTACGTGAAAACCACAAGGTACTTGATACAGTCTGCTGTAAAAAGTACAACTTAACACTAACTCACTTCAGTAAGGTGCCAAAAGATGCGGAATTGAGCCAGGCATCGGCAGCTGTTGAAAAATTGCAAATTTCCCTGGTTTCCATGGAGTAAGAGCCGTTGCTACGCACGTGATTATGACATAAATGATCATTTAATTGTCGCTACAGCCAAAAGTATTGGTCGGAGAGCAACGCGGATTGCACCATTCGATTTCTCGTCACAAAATACGTCGGATTAGGCTCCTACTAGTAGCACTGGAACAGTTTTTCCACTTTTGCATTTTTACCTGGTCTTTTTGTTAATTGAAATCGGCTACACTGTACTCTGTACAATCGCGACTGGTCATTACTATATTCAACTTTTGACTATAAGTTATGTGCCCTTCGGTAGCCCAGAAGACGTCAAATCTTTCGGCTAAGCCCATTCAACTCACCCAGCAGTTGTCTTACTTCTAAGTCCAAGACAATCTCAATGTCTTTATCTACGTGTAGAAAAACCACACCATTTGTACATAAAAAACACAAGGTACTTGATACAGTCTGCTGTAAAAAGTACAACTGAACACTAACTCACTTCAGTAAGGTGCCAAAAGATGCGGAATTGAGCCAGGCATCGGCAGCTGTTGAAAAATTGCAAATTTCCCTGGTTTCCATGGAGTAAGAGCCGTTGCTGGGCACGTGATTATGACATCAATGATCATTGATCTGTCGCTACAGCCAAAAGTATTGGTTGGAGAGCAACGCGGTTTGCACCATTCGATTTCTCGTCACAAAATACGTCGGATTAGCCTCTTACTAGTAGCACTGGAACAGTTTTTCCACTTTTGCATTTTTGCTTCGTCTTTTTGTTAATTGAAATCGGCTAAACTGTACTCTGTACAATCGCGACTGGTCATTAGTATATTCAACTTTTGACTATAAGTTATGTGCCCTTCGGTAGCCCAGAAGACGTCAAATCTTTCGGCTAAGCCCATTTAACTCACCCAGCAATTGCCTTACTTCTAAGTGCCAGACAATCTCAATGTCTTTATCTACGTGTAGAAAAACCACACCATTTGTACGTGAAAAACACAAGGTACTTGATACAGTCTGCTGTAAAAAGTACAACTGAACACTAACCCACTTCAGTAAGGTGCCAAAAGATGCGGAATTGAGCCAGGCATCGGCAGCTGTTGAAAAATTGCAAATATCCCTGGTTTCCATGGAGTAAGAGCCGTTGCTACGCACGTGATTATGACATAAATGATCATTCAATTGTCGCTACAGCCAAAAGTATTGGTCGGAGAGCAACGCGGATTGCACCATTCGATTTCTCGTCACAAAATACGTCGGATTAGGCTCTTACTAGCAGCACTGGAACAGTTTGTCCACTTTTGCATTTTTGCCTTTTTTAATTGAAATCGGCTACACTGTACTTTGTACAATCGCGACTGGTCATTACTATATTCAACTTTTGACTATAAGTTATGTGCCCTTCGGTAGCCCAGAAGACCTGAAATCTATCGGCTAAGCCCATTTAACTCACCCAGCAATTGCCTTACTTCTAAGTGCAAGACAATGTCAATGTCTTTATCTACGTGTAGAAAAACCACACCATTTGTACGTGAAAACCACAAGGTACTTGATACAGTCTGCTGTAAAAAGTACAACTGAACACTGACCCACTTCAGCAAGGTGCCAAAAGATGCGGAATTGAGCCAGGCATCGGCAGCTGTTGAAAAATTGCAAATTTCCCTGGTTTCCATGGAGTAAGAGCCGTTGCTACGCACGTGATTATGACATAAATTATCATTCAATTGTTACTACAGCCAAAAGTATTGGTCGGAGAGCAACGCGGTTTGCACCATTCGATTTCTCGTCACAAAATACGTCGGATTAGCCTCTTACCAGCAGCACTGGAACAATTTTTCCACTTTTGCATTTTTACCTGGTCTTTTTGTTAATTGAAATCGGCTACACTGTACTCTGTACAATCGCGACTGGTCATTACTATATTCAACTTTTGACTATAAGTTATGTGCCCGTCGGTAGCCAAGAAGACGTCAAATCTATCGGCTAAGCCCATTCAACTCACCCAGCAATTGTCTTACTTCTAAGTCCAAGACAATCCCAATGTCTTTATCTACGTGTAGAAAAACCAGACCATTTGTACATAAAAAACACAAGGTACTTGATACAGTCTGCTGTAAAAAGTACAACTAAACACTGACCCACATTTATAAGGAGCCAAAAGATGTGGAATTGGGCCAGGCATCGGCAGCTGTTAAAAAATTGCAAATATCCCTGGTTTCCATGGAGTAAGAGCCGTTGCTGGGCACGTGATTATGACATCAATGATCATTGATCTGTCGCTACAGCCAAAAGTATTGGTCGGAGAGCAACGCGGTTTGCACCATTCGATTTCTCGTCACAAAATACGTCGGATTAGCCTCTTACTAGTAGCACTGGAACAGTTTTTCCAATTTTGCATTTTTACCTGGTCTGTTTGTTAATTGAAATCGGCTACACTGTACTCTGTACAATCGCGACTGGTCATTACTATATTCAACTTTTGACTATAAGTTATGTGCCCTTCGGTAGCCCAGAAGACCTGAAATCTTTGGGCTAAGCCCATTTAACTCACCCAGCAATTGCCTTACTTCTAAGTGCAAGACAATCTCAATGTCTTTATCTACGTGTAGAAAAACCACACCATTTGTACGTGAAAAACACAAGGTACTTGATACAGTCTGCTGTAAAAAGTACAACTGAACACTGACCCACTTCAGTAAGGTGCCAAAAGATGCGGAATTGAGCCAGGCATCGGCAGCTGTTGAAAAATTGCAAATTTCCCTGGTTTCCATGGAGTAAGAGCCGTTACTGGGCACGTGATTATGACATCAATGATCATTCAATTGTCACTACAGCCAAAAGTATTGGTCGGAGAGCAACGCGGTTTGCACCATTCGATTTGTCGTCACAAAATACGTCGGATTAGCCTCATACCAGCAGCACTGGAACAGTTTTTCCACTTTTGCATTTTTGCTTCGTCTTTTTGTTAATTGAAATCGGCTACACTGTACTCTGTACAATCGCGACTGGTCATTACTATATTCAACTTTTGACTATAAGTTATGTGCCCTTCGGTAGCCCAGAAGACCTGAAATCTTTGGGCTAAGCCCATTTAACTCACCCAGCAATTGCCTTACTTCTAAGTGCAAGACAATCTCAATGTCTTTATCTACGTGTAGAAAAACCAGACCATTTGTACATAAAAAACACAAGGTACTTGATACAGTCTGCTGTAAAAAGTACAACTGAACACTAACCCACTTCAGTAAGGTGCCAAAAGATGCGGAATTGAGCCAGGCATCGGCAGCTGTTGAAAAATTGCAAATTTCCTTAGTTTCCATGGAGTAAGAGCCGTTGCTACGCACGTGATTATGACATAAATGATCATTCAATTGTCGCTACAGCCAAAAGTATTGGTCGGAGAGCAACGCGGATTGCACCATTCGATTTCTCGTCACAAAATACGTCGGATTAGGCTCTTACTAGTAGCACTGGAACAGTTTTTCCACTTTTGCATTTTTGCCTGGTCTTTTTGTTAATTGAAATCGGCTACACTGTACTCTGTACAATCGCGACTGGTCATTACTATATTCAACTTTTGACTATAAGTTATGTGCCCTTCGGTAGCCCAGAAGACCTGAAATCTTTGGGCCAAGCCCATTTAACTCACCCAGCAATTGTCTTACTTCTAAGTCCAAGACAATCTCAATGTCTTTATCTAAGTGTAGAAAAACCAGACCATTTGTACATAAAAAACACAAGGTACTTGATACAGTCTGCTGTAAAAAGTACAACTAAACACTGACCCACATTTTTAAGGTGCCAAAAGATGCAGAATTGGGCCAGGCATCGGCAGCTGTTAAAAAATTGCAATTATCCCTGGTTTCCATGGAGTAAGAGCCGTTGCTGGGCACGTGATTATGACATCAATGATCAATCAATTGTCGCTACAGCCAAAAGTATTGGTCGGAGAGCAACGCGGTTTGCACCATTCGATTTCTCGTCACAAAATACGTCGGATTAGCCTCTTACCAGCAGCACTGGAACAGTTTTTCCACTTTTGCATTTTTGCCTGGTCTTTTTGTTAATTGAAATCGGCTACACTGTACTCTGTACAATCGCGACTGGTCATTACTATATTCAACTTTTGACTATAAGTTATGTGCCCTTCGGTAGCTCAGAAGACGTCAAATCTTTGGGACAAGCCCATTTAACTCACCCAGCAATTGCCTTACTTATAAGTGCAAGACAATCTCAATGTCTTTATCTACGTGTAGAAAAACCACACCATTTGTACGTGAAAACCACAAGGTACTTGATACAGTCTGCTGTAAAAAGTACAACTGAACACTAACTCACTTCAGTAAGGTGCCAAAAGATGCGGAATTGAGCCAGGCATCGGCAGCTGTTGAAAAATTGCAAATTTCCCTGGTTTCCATGGAGTAAGAGCCGTTGCTACGCACGTGATTATGACATAAATGATCATTCAATTGTCGCTACAGCCAAAAGTATTGGTCGGAGAGCAACGCGGATTGCACCATTCGATTTCTCGTCACAAAATACGTCGGATTAGGCTCCTACTAGTAGCACTGGAACAGTTTTTCCACTTTTGCATTTTTACCTGGTCTTTTTGTTAATTGAAATCGGCTACACTGTACTCTGTACAATCGCGACTGGTCATTACTATATTCAACTTTTGACTATGAGTTATGTGCCCTTCGGTAGCCCAGAACACGTCAAATCTTTCGGCTAAGCCCATTCAACTCACCCAGCAGTTGTCTTACTTCTAAGTCCAAGACAATCTCAATGTCTTTATCTACGTGTAGAAAAACCACACCATTTGTACATAAAAAACACAAGGTACTTGATACAGTCTGCTGTAAAAAGTACAACTAAACACTGACCCACATTTATAAGGTGCCAAAAGATGTGGAATTGGGCCAGGCATCGGCAGCTGTTAAAAAATTGCAAATATCCCTGGTTTCCATGGAGTAAGAGCCGTTGCTGGGCACGTGATTATGACATCAATGATCATTGATCTGTCGCTACAGCCAAAAGTATTGGTTGGAGAGCAACGCGGTTTGCACCATTCGATTTCTCGTCACAAAATACGTCGGATTAGCCTCTTACTAGTAGCACTGGAACAGTTTTTCCACTTTTGCATTTTTGCTTCGTCTTTTTGTTAATTGAAATCGGCTAAACTGTACTCTGTACAATCGCGACTGGTCATTACTATATTCAACTTTTGACTATAAGTTATGTGCCCTTCGGTAGCTCAGAAGACGTCAAATCTTTGGGACAAGCCCATTTAACTCACCCAGCAATTGCCTTACTTATAAGTGCAAGACAATCTCAATGTCTTTATCTACGTGTAGAAAAACCACACCATTTGTACGTGAAAACCACAAGGTACTTGATACAGTCTGCTGTAAAAAGTACAACTGAACACTTACTCACTTCAGTAAGGTGCCAAAAGATGCGGAATTGAGCCAGGCATCGGCAGCTGTTGAAAAATTGCAAATTTCCCTGGTTTCCATGGAGTAAGAGCCGTTGCTGGGCACGTGATTATGACATCAATGATCAATCAATTGTCGCTACAGCCAAAAGTATTGGTCGGAGAGCAACGCGGTTTGCACCATTCGATTTCTCGTCACAAAATACGTCGGATTAGCCTCTTACCAGCAGCACTGGAACAGTTTTTCCACTTTTGCATTTTTGCCTGGTCTTTTTGTTAATTGAAATCGGCTACACTGTACTCTGTACAATCGCGACTGGTCATTACTATATTCAACTTTTGACTATAAGTTATGTGCCCTTCGGTAGCTCAGAAGACGTCAAATCTTTGGGACAAGCCCATTTAACTCACCCAGCAATTGCCTTACTTATAAGTGCAAGACAATCTCAATGTCTTTATCTACGTGTAGAAAAACCACACCATTTGTACGTGAAAACCACAAGGTACTTGATACAGTCTGCTGTAAAAAGTACAACTTAACACTAACTCACTTCAGTAAGGTGCCAAAAGATGCGGAATTGAGCCAGGCATCGGCAGCTGTTGAAAAATTGCAAATTTCCCTGGTTTCCATGGAGTAAGAGCCGTTGCTACGCACGTGATTATGACATAAATGATCATTTAATTGTCGCTACAGCCAAAAGTATTGGTCGGAGAGCAACGCGGATTGCACCATTCGATTTCTCGTCACAAAATACGTCGGATTAGGCTCCTACTAGTAGCACTGGAACAGTTTTTCCACTTTTGCATTTTTACCTGGTCTTTTTGTTAATTGAAATCGGCTACACTGTACTCTGTACAATCGCGACTGGTCATTACTATATTCAACTTTTGACTATAAGTTATGTGCCCTTCGGTAGCCCAGAAGACGTCAAATCTTTCGGCTAAGCCCATTCAACTCACCCAGCAGTTGTCTTACTTCTAAGTCCAAGACAATCTCAATGTCTTTATCTACGTGTAGAAAAACCACACCATTTGTACATAAAAAACACAAGGTACTTGATACAGTCTGCTGTAAAAAGTACAACTGAACACTAACTCACTTCAGTAAGGTGCCAAAAGATGCGGAATTGAGCCAGGCATCGGCAGCTGTTGAAAAATTGCAAATTTCCCTGGTTTCCATGGAGTAAGAGCCGTTGCTGGGCACGTGATTATGACATCAATGATCATTGATCTGTCGCTACAGCCAAAAGTATTGGTTGGAGAGCAACGCGGTTTGCACCATTCGATTTCTCGTCACAAAATACGTCGGATTAGCCTCTTACTAGTAGCACTGGAACAGTTTTTCCACTTTTGCATTTTTGCTTCGTCTTTTTGTTAATTGAAATCGGCTAAACTGTACTCTGTACAATCGCGACTGGTCATTAGTATATTCAACTTTTGACTATAAGTTATGTGCCCTTCGGTAGCCCAGAAGACGTCAAATCTTTCGGCTAAGCCCATTTAACTCACCCAGCAATTGCCTTACTTCTAAGTGCCAGACAATCTCAATGTCTTTATCTACGTGTAGAAAAACCACACCATTTGTACGTGAAAAACACAAGGTACTTGATACAGTCTGCTGTAAAAAGTACAACTGAACACTAACCCACTTCAGTAAGGTGCCAAAAGATGCGGAATTGAGCCAGGCATCGGCAGCTGTTGAAAAATTGCAAATATCCCTGGTTTCCATGGAGTAAGAGCCGTTGCTACGCACGTGATTATGACATAAATGATCATTCAATTGTCGCTACAGCCAAAAGTATTGGTCGGAGAGCAACGCGGATTGCACCATTCGATTTCTCGTCACAAAATACGTCGGATTAGGCTCTTACTAGCAGCACTGGAACAGTTTGTCCACTTTTGCATTTTTGCCTTTTTTAATTGAAATCGGCTACACTGTACTTTGTACAATCGCGACTGGTCATTACTATATTCAACTTTTGACTATAAGTTATGTGCCCTTCGGTAGCCCAGAAGACCTGAAATCTATCGGCTAAGCCCATTTAACTCACCCAGCAATTGCCTTACTTCTAAGTGCAAGACAATGTCAATGTCTTTATCTACGTGTAGAAAAACCACACCATTTGTACGTGAAAACCACAAGGTACTTGATACAGTCTGCTGTAAAAAGTACAACTGAACACTGACCCACTTCAGCAAGGTGCCAAAAGATGCGGAATTGAGCCAGGCATCGGCAGCTGTTGAAAAATTGCAAATTTCCCTGGTTTCCATGGAGTAAGAGCCGTTGCTACGCACGTGATTATGACATAAATTATCATTCAATTGTTACTACAGCCAAAAGTATTGGTCGGAGAGCAACGCGGTTTGCACCATTCGATTTCTCGTCACAAAATACGTCGGATTAGCCTCTTACCAGCAGCACTGGAACAATTTTTCCACTTTTGCATTTTTACCTGGTCTTTTTGTTAATTGAAATCGGCTACACTGTACTCTGTACAATCGCGACTGGTCATTACTATATTCAACTTTTGACTATAAGTTATGTGCCCGTCGGTAGCCAAGAAGACGTCAAATCTATCGGCTAAGCCCATTCAACTCACCCAGCAATTGTCTTACTTCTAAGTCCAAGACAATCCCAATGTCTTTATCTACGTGTAGAAAAACCAGACCATTTGTACATAAAAAACACAAGGTACTTGATACAGTCTGCTGTAAAAAGTACAACTAAACACTGACCCACATTTATAAGGAGCCAAAAGATGTGGAATTGGGCCAGGCATCGGCAGCTGTTAAAAAATTGCAAATATCCCTGGTTTCCATGGAGTAAGAGCCGTTGCTGGGCACGTGATTATGACATCAATGATCATTGATCTGTCGCTACAGCCAAAAGTATTGGTCGGAGAGCAACGCGGTTTGCACCATTCGATTTCTCGTCACAAAATACGTCGGATTAGCCTCTTACTAGTAGCACTGGAACAGTTTTTCCAATTTTGCATTTTTACCTGGTCTGTTTGTTAATTGAAATCGGCTACACTGTACTCTGTACAATCGCGACTGGTCATTACTATATTCAACTTTTGACTATAAGTTATGTGCCCTTCGGTAGCCCAGAAGACCTGAAATCTTTGGGCTAAGCCCATTTAACTCACCCAGCAATTGCCTTACTTCTAAGTGCAAGACAATCTCAATGTCTTTATCTACGTGTAGAAAAACCACACCATTTGTACGTGAAAAACACAAGGTACTTGATACAGTCTGCTGTAAAAAGTACAACTGAACACTGACCCACTTCAGTAAGGTGCCAAAAGATGCGGAATTGAGCCAGGCATCGGCAGCTGTTGAAAAATTGCAAATTTCCCTGGTTTCCATGGAGTAAGAGCCGTTACTGGGCACGTGATTATGACATCAATGATCATTCAATTGTCACTACAGCCAAAAGTATTGGTCGGAGAGCAACGCGGTTTGCACCATTCGATTTGTCGTCACAAAATACGTCGGATTAGCCTCATACCAGCAGCACTGGAACAGTTTTTCCACTTTTGCATTTTTACCTGGTCTTTTTGTTAATTGAAATCGGCTACACTGTACTCTGTACAATCGCGACTGGTCATTACTATATTCAACTTTTGACTATAAGTTATGTGCCCTTCGGTAGCCCAGAAGACCTGAAATCTTTGGGCTAAGCCCATTTAACTCACCCAGCAATTGCCTTACTTCTAAGTGCAAGACAATCTCAATGTCTTTATCTACGTGTAGAAAAACCAGACCATTTGTACATAAAAAACACAAGGTACTTGATACAGTCTGCTGTAAAAAGTACAACTGAACACTAACCCACTTCAGTAAGGTGCCAAAAGATGCGGAATTGAGCCAGGCATCGGCAGCTGTTGAAAAATTGCAAATTTCCTTAGTTTCCATGGAGTAAGAGCCGTTGCTACGCACGTGATTATGACATAAATGATCATTCAATTGTCGCTACAGCCAAAAGTATTGGTCGGAGAGCAACGCGGATTGCACCATTCGATTTCTCGTCACAAAATACGTCGGATTAGGCTCTTACTAGTAGCACTGGAACAGTTTTTTCCACTTTTGCATTTTTGCCTGGTCTTTTTGTTAATTGAAATCGGCTACACTGTACTCTGTACAATCGCGACTGGTCATTACTATATTCAACTTTTGACTATAAGTTATGTGCCCTTCGGTAGCCCAGAAGACCTGAAATCTTTGGGCCAAGCCCATTTAACTCACCCAGCAATTGTCTTACTTCTAAGTCCAAGACAATCTCAATGTCTTTATCTAAGTGTAGAAAAACCAGACCATTTGTACATAAAAAACACAAGGTACTTGATACAGTCTGCTGTAAAAAGTACAACTAAACACTGACCCACATTTTTAAGGTGCCAAAAGATGCAGAATTGGGCCAGGCATCGGCAGCTGTTAAAAAATTGCAATTATCCCTGGTTTCCATGGAGTAAGAGCCGTTGCTGGGCACGTGATTATGACATCAATGATCAATCAATTGTCGCTACAGCCAAAAGTATTGGTCGGAGAGCAACGCGGTTTGCACCATTCGATTTCTCGTCACAAAATACGTCGGATTAGCCTCTTACCAGCAGCACTGGAACAGTTTTTCCACTTTTGCATTTTTGCCTGGTCTTTTTGTTAATTGAAATCGGCTACACTGTACTCTGTACAATCGCGACTGGTCATTACTATATTCAACTTTTGACTATAAGTTATGTGCCCTTCGGTAGCTCAGAAGACGTCAAATCTTTGGGACAAGCCCATTTAACTCACCCAGCAATTGCCTTACTTATAAGTGCAAGACAATCTCAATGTCTTTATCTACGTGTAGAAAAACCACACCATTTGTACGTGAAAACCACAAGGTACTTGATACAGTCTGCTGTAAAAAGTACAACTGAACACTAACTCACTTCAGTAAGGTGCCAAAAGATGCGGAATTGAGCCAGGCATCGGCAGCTGTTGAAAAATTGCAAATTTCCCTGGTTTCCATGGAGTAAGAGCCGTTGCTACGCACGTGATTATGACATAAATGATCATTCAATTGTCGCTACAGCCAAAAGTATTGGTCGGAGAGCAACGCGGATTGCACCATTCGATTTCTCGTCACAAAATACGTCGGATTAGGCTCCTACTAGTAGCACTGGAACAGTTTTTCCACTTTTGCATTTTTACCTGGTCTTTTTGTTAATTGAAATCGGCTACACTGTACTCTGTACAATCGCGACTGGTCATTACTATATTCAACTTTTGACTATGAGTTATGTGCCCTTCGGTAGCCCAGAAGACGTCAAATCTTTCGGCTAAGCCCATTCAACTCACCCAGCAGTTGTCTTACTTCTAAGTCCAAGACAATCTCAATGTCTTTATCTACGTGTAGAAAAACCACACCATTTGTACATAAAAAACACAAGGTACTTGATACAGTCTGCTGTAAAAAGTACAACTAAACACTGACCCACATTTATAAGGTGCCAAGATGCTGGAATTGGGCCAGGCATCGGCAGCTGTTAAAAAATTGCAAATATCCCTGGTTTCCATGGAGTAAGAGCCGTTGCTGGGCACGTGATTATGACATCAATGATCATTGATCTGTCGCTACAGCCAAAAGTATTGGTTGGAGAGCAACGCGGTTTGCACCATTCGATTTCTCGTCACAAAATACGTCGGATTAGCCTCTTACTAGTAGCACTGAACAGTTTTTCCACTTTTGCATTTTTGCTTCGTCTTTTTGTTAATTGAAATCGGCTAAACTGTACTCTGTACAATCGCGACTGGTCATTTACTATATTCAACCTTTTGACTATAAGTTATGTGCCCTTCGGTAGCTCAGAAGACGTCAAATCTTTGGGACAAGCCCATTTAACTCACCCAGCAATTGCCTTACTTATAAGTGCAAGACAATCTCAATGTCTTTATCTACGTGTAGAAAAACCACACCATTTGTACGTGAAAACCACAAGGTACTTGATACAGTCTGCTGTAAAAAGTACAACTGAACACTTACTCACTTCAGTAAGGTGCCAAAAGATGCGGAATTGAGCCAGGCATCGGCAGCTGTTGAAAAAATTGCAAATTTCCCTGGTTTCCATGGAGTAAGAGCCGTTGCTACGCACGTGATTATGACATAAATGATCATTTAATTGTCGCTACAGCCAAAAGTATTGGTCGGAGAGCAACGCGGATTGCACCATTCGATTTCTCGTCACAAAATACGTCGGATTAGGCTCCTACTAGTAGCACTGGAACAGTTTTTCCACTTTTGCATTTTTACCTGGTCTTTTTGATAATTGAAATCGGCTACACTGTACTCTGTACAATCGCGACTGGTCATTACTATATTCAACTTTTGACTATAAGTTATGTGCCCTTCGGTAGCCCAGAAGACGTCAAATCTTTCGGCTAAGCCCATTCAACTCACCCAGCAATTGTCTTACTTCTAAGTCCAAGACAATCTCAATGTCTTTATCTACGTGTAGAAAACCACACCATTTGTACATAAAAAACACAAGGTACTTGATACAGTCTGCTGTAAAAAGTACAACTAAACACTGACCCACATTTATAAGGTGCCAAAAGATGTGGAATTGGGCCAGGCATCGGCAGCTGTTAAAAATTGCAAATATCCCTGGTTTCCATGGAGTAAGAGCCGTTGCTGGGCACGTGATTATGACATCAATGATCATTGATCTGTCGCTACAGCCAAAAGTATTGGTTGGAGAGCAACGCGGTTTGCACCATTCGATTTCTCGTCACAAAATACGTCGGATTAGCCTCTTACTAGTAGCACTGAACAGTTTTTCCACTTTTGCATTTTTGCTTCGTCTTTTTGTTAATTGAAATCGGCTAAACTGTACTCTGTACAATCGCGACTGGTCATTACTATATTCAACTTTTGACTATAAGTTATGTGCTCTTCGGTAGCCCAGAAGACGTCAAATCTTTGGGCTAAGCCCATTTAACTCACCCAGCAATTGCCTTACTTCTAAGTGCAAGACAATCTCAATGTCTTTATCTACGTGTAGAAAAACCACACCATTTGTACGTGAAAACCACAAGGTACTTGATACAGTCTGCTGTAAAAAGTACAACTGAACACTAACCCACTTCAGTAAGGTGCCAAAAGATGCGGAATTGAGCCAGGCATCGGCAGCTGTTGAAAAATTGCAAATATCCCTGGTTTCCATGGAGTAAGAGCCGTTGCTACGCACGTGATTATGACATAAATTATCATTCAATTGTCACTACAGCCAAAAAGTATTGGTCGGAGAGCAACGCGGTTTGCACCATTCGATTTCTCGTCACAAAATACGTCGGATTAGCCTCTTACCAGCAGCACTGGAACAATTTTTTCCACTTTTGCATTTTTACCTGGTCTTTTTGTTAATTGAAATCGGCTAAACTGTACTCTGTACAATCGCGACTGGTCATTACTATGTTTAACTTTTGACTATAAGTTATGTGCCCGTCGGTAGCCAAGAAGACGTCAAATCTATCGGCTAAGCCCATTCAACTCACCCAGCAATTGTCTTACTTCTAAGTCCAAGACAATCCCAATGTCTTTATCTACTTGTAGAAAAAACACACCATTTGTACATAAAAAACACAAGGTACTTGATACAGTCTGCTGTGAAAAGTATAACTAACACTGACCCCACATTTATAAGGTGCCAAAAGATGTGGAATTGGGCCAGGCATCGGCAGCTGTTAAAAAATTGCAAATATCCCTGGTTTCCCATGGAGTAAGAGCCGTTGCTGGGCACGTGATTATGACATCAATGATCATTGATCTGTCCGCTACAGCCAAAAGTATTGGTCGGAGAGCAACGCGGTTTGCACCATTCAATTTCTCGTCACAAAATACGTCGGATTAGGCTCTTACTAGTAGCACTGGAACAGTTTTTTCCACTTTTGCATTTTTACCTGGTCTTTTTGTTAATTGAAATCGGCTACACTGTACTCTGTACAACCGCGACTGGTTATTACTATATTCAACTTTTGACTATAAGTTATGTGCCCTTCGGTAGCCCAGAAGACCTGAAATCTTTGGGCTAAGCCCATTTAACTCACCCAGCAATTGCCTTACTTCTAAGTGCAAGACAATCTCAATGTCTTTATCTACGTGTAGAAAAAACCACACCATTTGTACGTGAAAAACACAAGGTACTGATACAGTCTGCTGTAAAAAGTACAACTGACCACAGACCCACTTCAGTAAGGTGCCAAAAGATCCGGAATTGAGCCAGGTATCGGCAGCTGTTGAAAAATTGCAATATCCCTGGTTTCCATGGAGTAAGAGCCGTTGCTGGGCACGTGATTATGACATCAATGATCATTCAATTGTCACTACAGGCAAAAGTGTTGGTCGGACAGCAACGCGGTGTTTGCACCATTCGATTTGTCGTCACAAAATACGTCGGATTAGCTTCTTACCAGCAGCACTGGAACAACTTTTCCAATTTTGCATTTTTACCTGGTCTTTTTGGTAATTGAAATCGGCTACACTGTACTCTGTACAATCGCGACTGGTCATTACTATATTTAACTTTTGACTATAAGTTATGTGCCCTCAGTAGACCAGAAGACGTCAAACCTATCGGCTCAGCCCATTTAACTCACCCAGCAATTGTCTTA